>NW_007253911.1:493047-508810 GCF_000164805.1 Carlito syrichta
ATCCACTCACCTCAGCCTCCCAAAGGCACAGAATTACAGGCTGAGCCACCAAGCCCAGCCTATATATGCTATTTATATACAACTAATCAAAGCAAAAATCCTAACATAATGCTAATCTCTTTCATGGTAAATCTCACTTCTACCCATAAAAAACCTGCAATAGGGGGACCCACCGTCTCTAACGTACATCTACAGCAACCGGCTCCTTTCTGCTTTTCCAGACAAAACTCTATAAACAGCTCCTATCCTCAACTAGGAACCATACCTCCACATTTCTGTAACTACGCCACACATTTCTCCTTTCCTTCAGGCTGATCCATCTATAATGTCTTGGGAACTGTGAAACACTCTTGTTTTCTCAGTCATACCCCTTCTTGCATATAATACAAATTCCCCTCTTGAAGGGATAATACTGGCAGGCTCTCTGTCAGTCTGGGAAAGTGCTGAAAAATTCCCTGACAGACTCTTATTTGCTGTTAACTTCAGCTCTTGTCTCCTCATCCCTGGAATAGTCTTTCTATGTGGAACTACCACATACTTATGTCTCCCCACTAATTGGACAGGACCATGCATCCTGGTATACCTAACCCCAGGTGTCTCTATTGTACCTAACAATCAAACCCTCCCTGTTCTGTTAATTCATAACCGATCCAAACGGACAATTCAATTCATTCCTCTATTAATAGGCTTAGGACTTGCAGCTGGGATTGGGACAGAGACTGCAGGGCTCATAACCTTTTTAACTTACTATAAAAACCTGTCAGAGGACCTAACCGAGAACGTAGAAGACATGGCAACTGGTCTTGTCACCCTCCAAAACTATTTAAACTCCCTGGTAGCTGTGGTTCTCCAAAACAGGAGAGGATTAAACCTTCTCAGGGTAAAAAACAGAAGCTTCTGCTTGTTTTTTAAGAGAAATCTGCTTTTACGTCAATGAATCAGGCATTATAATGGATGCAGGAAAAAAATCTGACAAACAGGGCCTCAAAATCTCAGTAAGTCATGGGAAAGTTGGTTAAACAACTGGAATTGGATGCCATGGGTTCTACCTTTCCTAGGCCCTCTCCTTTTGCTTGCTCTCATTTTTACTTTTGGTTCTGCTTAATATCTCTCCTTTCAAAATTCCTTCAGGACCGTTTATAAGCCTTTACTAGCCACACTCTCCATGAGCTACTTTTAGCCCATTCCAATTATCAAAAACTTCAACCCCCACAAGCCCCCTGCACCCACATTTCAGCCCTTTTCTATCATATCCCTACAATGTCTCTCTTCAACAGGAAGCAGCTATGGAAGATTTGCCTTTGGCCCTATCCTAAAAAAAAAAAGGATGGAATGATAGGGTTTGTAGGGGGATGGGAGAAGAGGTTGTAGTTAAAACAACTCATCATGTGAACCTCACAGACGGAACACAGAGTTGCAACAGTCCTAAAAGCTAACACTCTGCTCTAATAGCGTTCTGTTATTAATTGCTTTACTTTCAAGATCTGCTTTCCCAAGACCATATCCCAAAGCTATGTGACTGATAGCATCCTGGCACTGACTAGACCTGGTTCTAACTGTCAATGTTTGCTTTCCTAGGGCTGCATTTCAGAGACAAGTGAGTAACAACATCCCTGATGGTGACTGTTTTAGTGCAGACATCTGCACTTCAAGGCCCTGGGACCAGCAGCCTGTAACAGTGCCAACATTTGCATCTCAAGACCAGGTGATGGACAGCTTAAACTCCCTAAACTGCTTCTCAGGCCCTATCAACTAGGGTTTTATAAGTGACCTGCAAGAGAACAAAGGCCACTGGTTTCTCTCTATAGAGCCAGCCACACCCTCACTTCTTTTCTTTTCTTTAATAAACGTTTTTAACCACCAGCAGTTCCTCTCTTCCTTCTTGGCATAATTTATAGTCGCTGATAACCTTTTAGAGAAACAGACCAAGTTCTCAGAAGGCCTCCATTCACCATGAAAACAAAGGCTGAGGGCTGGTTCCCAAGGCTGCTGGTGAATGTGGGAAACAGGATTTTGAGAAGCAGCAAGGAGGGGGACAGTTTGTGCAGAATTGGAAAGTATCTGTGGGGAAGACTTTTTCTAAGATTTGTTTCATGCTCAGTGTAGAAACAAGTAGGGTTGGTCTGTCTCTAAAAGAAATGTTGAGCTATAAGGAGAGAAGGAAAGAAGTAATCATGATTCGCATTTGGGAGATTCAGGGAAGTATTTAACTTCATGCCTTCATCTTCTGCATAATAGGAAGTAGCTGTCATCCCAGTGCCCACTAAGCCCCAGGTGTTATCTTCTGACCCTTATTTTGTATGGCATGTGCAATAGTCCTTAAGGATTAAATGGCTAGGTACCCGAGTCCTCTCTAACTAAACCTTTCCATAAACTTGTACTAAGAAGGTTAAGCTCAATTAAGCCAGCAAAATGATAGCCAATCAACTGAAAATCAGATTACCTCAAATGTGGCAGATGTCTCAAAACTCTAAGAGGCCTGTGCTTCTTAGTTAACTTCAGTCTATAATTCAAGATTTTGGCTCCTCTCTTAGTGTGGTCTTCTCTGTAAGGAGGTGTTTAATTATGGATGTACCCTAAGGTTACAAACCACACCTGTGGACCTGCAGGGGAATGTTAAGGACTTTTTCCCTTATTCTTGCAACTAAAATCCTCAACTTCCTTAAGGGCAGAGGCCTTCTGTAACTTAATATCAACCAGGGACTGAAAGTGCTGTTGTGTTTACTTGTTCTATGTTAATATTTGCTTCATGCGAGTTTAGTAAAGCTCATGTGCCCTGTGAGGCAGAATGAAGTGAACTAAGTCCTGGGTATCCAGAATCCTTATCCAGGGAAAAAACAAGTTTCTATTTCTTTCTTGCCTCCAATACTCTGTAACCTCCACTAGACAGGTGACTTATGACCCCCGTGGCTCTGAGGAGTTTAATGAGATACTACCATATTTTACTTCTGTGTTAAATACAGTACATGGCTATTTTAAAAAGGTGAATATGGGCTTCCTCATTAGAATTTTTCAAAGCATCATAAATAGCTGGGGTAGAAGAATTTTTACCCAGTTTTTCTGATTCAAAATAGTGGCTTTAATGCTCTGCTGCCTGATAACAGGCATGAGTCTTAGTTCCTATTTCACCATCAAACTTTGTGTTTAGCTCAGGGTTCTAACACTTCAACCTATTACTTTCCTGTTAATCCAGGCAGGCTGACAAATGTGGAGGCTTCTCTGAGATGACCTGAGTGAGCAGGAATGTGTTAAGACGCTCTGCATAACTGAGTCTTGCTCTCGTCTTGAGAAAGGCATTGTACATGAAGCAGGGTGAAATGCTGCCCCAACAACCACCAACAGCATCTATTGATCATATCAGATTCATGATCAGGCAGAGAAGCTCAGGGTGGCCTTCAGTGTACATTTTAGAGAAATACTATATTGTGGAAGGCTTCCTAGTCTTTTCTAAGCCTGTATCTTATATAAAGGAGAGCCTACATTTGGTATTTAATTTTGTCTGTTATCTTAGGGTTTGTCATGTTGCCACAAAAGACATGATTTCATTATTTATGACTTTGTAGTATTCTGTGGTCCAGACCACTTTCTAATCAAAATAGGGATTCCCAAATCAGTGAGGGACTTATGCTAGTATGTCATAAGTACCCTCTTTAGTGTGGGGAGACACTTAGAATTAAGTAAAACTACTATTAAACTGCCTATTTTTTCCCTCACTAACACGTTCTCTTATACAATGTTTCTAATGCAAACATGTATAGGTCTGCTCATCAAAATAAAATACCAAATTGTTTTTCCTGGATACATTGTTCAGGATTTAATCTCTAAAACCCTGTGCGGCCCTCCTTCATTGGGTTTGTGCTACACAGTTCAACTGAGGTTTTATTTAGCTGAAAAGCTATAATCAGAAGAGATGGGACATCAAGAGGAGAAAGCCTGAGGGGAAGAAGCATTCCCTGTATGCTCGCTGGGCATCAGAAGCAAAGTCTTCCCTGAAGGCAAAGGTGATTCATTCTCCCTCTCCTGGCTATCAGAGCTTTTCTCCTACTCCTCTGGGTCCCAATCCCTCTCTTCTATCTTTTATTCACCTCAAAGGTTTCAGAACGCATGAAGCAGGACATACTTGCAGCTACTGAGACCACACTGCAGAACATCCTTTCCTGTAAGCTCATAGACACACCTTTGCTCATTGGGCTTGTTGAAGGTCCCATAACTGGAGCAAAGGTGGATGATGCAGGACTTCAAACTGCAGCCGCCTGTCTCTTTGGCATGAGTGTAATCCAAAAGGCTGTACTGCAATACTGTGTGCTGCTTGGAGCAAGAGGGGGTGTCTAGAGTGAAAGGATGGACCGAGACTGGGAAGCCATTTTGTTTTGTTCCTAGATCCTAACACAATGATGAGAGAGTAAAAACTGTGCTCTGGAGGAACACATTCTTTAAGTAAAGATTAACTTTGCTGACATTGTCTTTCCAGAAACACAGATCCCTCAAGCATGACCAGTATTGGCCTACTGCAATCTGAAAATAAACTCCTGGGGGTGGTGAGATCCTGTGATTCAGTGCCTGGTGACTGGGACTCCTCTTCCCCCCCTACCTGGCCAGGGTCTCCAAGACGTTCTCAAGTGCTCAACAGGGGAGTCACAGCAGTCACATCCACCTGATTGCAACATCTCCTCAAAAGGGATTTAAGTTGGGGGCTCGGGAACTGCGAGGCTACAATCATCTTAGAATATTGGCCCTCTTTCTGTCTGTGGGAAGTGAACTATTCTCAAAATAAATCTTTGCTTCCTTCATTTCTTTGTGTGTTGCAAATCTTTGCACTACTTGGATCTCTGGTTACCAGCGTGCACCTCCAGCATGTCGTCTCTGGTGGTGGTATTGTCCTCCTCTGCACCCTAACATTTTCTAGAGGTCCCACTCTCTCTCTCTTCCTTCCTTCCTTAACTTCCTAACTGGTGCCCCTCTGTGGACTGTGTTAAAATGTGGTGACAACTGAAAGCTTTGGCTGAGGTTACACTTCAGTGTGCTGAAAGGTCCCAGAAAAAAAAATCAGACCACTGCAGCCTGATAGGGTGAGAGACTAAGGTTAAATCTTACTTCCTCCTAGCCGAGATCTGTGAGTTTTCCCAGGGACTGGGCTGGATCTCAGAGGACAACTGACAGTCTCTTCCTAGGGCTACTCCCTAGGGAGGCAAAAAGGTCCCCAAAGGAAAGGTCAGACTGCCAGTGCCCGAACTGGTGGGAGACGAAGTATTCTCTTCTTGTTGACAAAGTGACTCCACAAAGGACCTTGAAACTTCAACAGCTGCATGCCTTTCTGCATCTCTGAGTCATCCCTTATCACTCACACACCCACATATTTGGATGTGCTCCTGGATCCCTGTTTGGATAAATCCCTGGGTCTCTCAGGCTTTTCCCGGTTTTCCATCTTGGGAGATTCCTAGCAAGGGTGTGGGACCCAATTGCTGGAAATACTGGTACCAGGCCTTCCAAGACATGATGGAGCATAGTGTCCCATGAGCTCCAGTGGGCACCAGGAAGAGAAGACATACTCTCTCTCATAACTCACAACCTTTGCACTGATTCCACTGAACCTGCTAGGGATACCCGGCAGGGAATCTGGATGGGTAAAATCCAGAAAAAAATCCACAAAACCAAGAACCCATCCCAACTGTATCCATGTTTCTTTTTACTACAATATTGCTTGGCAGCACGGGCTCTGGCCCACCTTGCTCCAGCTGACCCTTTCATCTGCTGGCCCAGTATGGGGAAATTCTACAGCATAAACTGAGGGATGGCAAAACCTGACCAAAAGGTGGCTTCTTAACTACTAATACACTCTTACAGCTTGATTTGTACTTAAAAAGAAATGACAAATACCTTGATTCGATATATTCAGGCCTTTTATGAGTTAGCTCGCCACCCAGATCTGTTCCTCTTGCTGCATTTTGTGTTGGCTCCCCAGATCCCATTGCCCATAGGCCCATCAGAAGATACTGATCCTACTGACTGCTGGGGACTAGCTCCAGCTGGGTTCAGGGTACCCCAAAAGTGGCGACAGCGTCGGCGATTGGGGGGAAAAGAGAGAGAAAGAAAGAGACTGGACTCCAGTCTAGTGCAGAAGCGATGTGTGTTATTGGGAATTACAACAGGTCTTTTATACACAAAGTCAGATGTGGGAGGGGCGTCCCCCACTCACCATAACTTTAATCCAGAAAACTTAATCAATGATTGCCTTTCAACCCTTTTCATATGATAATCTTAAAATCCCATAACAAAGGATAACCTAATCCATGAATGATTAGGATGGAAAAGGTTTATAGAATATACCAGTCATGGATTAGGTTATTCTTTGTTATGGGATTTTAAGATTATCACAGAAAAAGGGTTTAAAGGCAATCATTGATTAAGTTTTCATGGATTAAGGTTTCTGGTGGGTGGGGGATGCCCCTCCCACATCTGACTTTGTGTATAAAAGACCCCTTGTGATTCCCAATAACACACATCGCTTCTGCACTAGAATGGAGTCCAGTCTCTTTCTTTCTCTCTCTTCTTCCCCCCAATCACCGATGCCGTCTCCACCTTTGGGGTACCCTGAACCCAGCTGGAGCTGATTCCCAGCAAGTGGTGCCCAAGAGAAAAACAGGGATCGTCAAACCCGAGAACACATAACTTCCTCTTCAGTGTCTAAAAAGACTTGGTTAGACCAGATTCTGGCTGCCAACCTGGATGCAGATGACCCTCTAATAGATGAGGAAGACGAAGATTTTGAAGAAGAAAGTGATGATGATGATACTGCAGCTCGTCTCGTAGAACTGGAAAAAATTAAAAAAGAAAGAGCTGAAGAGCAGGCTAGAAAGGAACAAGAACAAAAAGCTGAAGAAGAGAGAATTTGTATGGAAAACATTCTGAGCGGAAACCCTCTGCTTAATCTCACTGGCCCATCCCAGCCTCAAGCCAACTTCAAAGTTAAAAGAAGGTGCAATGATGATTTTGTCTTCAAAAACTGCAAAAGGTGTAGATGATCAGAAGAAAGACAAAAGATTTGTTAATGACACACGGCGATCTGAGTTTCACAAAGAATTCATGGAGAAATATATTAAGTAGTACGATTTTGTGGGCTTAAAGACTGTAAAACATAAGGGATCATTCTGAGCTTATTTTGATGAGTTTTTCTTCTTTTCCCTGTCTAAATTGTTTGTAGGGATCATTTGCTAATCAAAAATCATTAACTTCTATACTCATCAATGTGGGAATTTGTGGAGCAGTGATTTTTTTGTTGCTGTTTACTCCCAGTCATCTTCAGAGGGCTAAAGAAGAGCAATACGGAGTTTCACAGTTTCATGCTAAAAAGTGAAAAAGGGGGAGATGTTGGGAACCGGCCATGGAGGCCCACGGAGCGTTAGGGATCAGGAAGGGCCGTTGACCCCGAGACCACTAGGATGCGTTCGGGAGCTATTGACCCCATTTCCTCCCCCTTTCTACTCAGCACTAACCAGATTAAGCTCCTGTGAGCTCAAAACATAGAAACTCTGAGACTGGGATGAACACAAGCTAACTTTAGAAGCTCATTGCTCTCATTCTTCCACAAGCTGCAGTTTTGGCTTTCACACAACTTATCATTCAAACTCGTGTCACATCTAAGAGCCTTAGTATTGGTCACATGCTTCTGGGTCATGATCTTAGGATGTATTGAAGGTGTAAATTGTAGAATATAGTTTTAGAAGACAGCCATTTTGTTGAAAGAATGCAGCTGGGTTACTTGCAGGTAGCCCACTGTGAATTTTGGACTGGGCCACATTCCAGACATTCTGGGATGGGTCACTTTCATTTGTGAAGTAAATACTTAAGCTTCTATAGAATTGTTGAACTTGGCATAAATCAATCAGCTTAGGATGAAAAAGGTTTATAGAATATATCAGTCATGGATTAGGTTATCCTTTGTTATGAGATTTTAAGATTATCATAGGAAAAGGGTTTAGAGGCAATCATTGATTAAGTTTTCATGGATTAAGATTTCTGGTGGGTGAGGGATGCCCCTCCCACATCTGACTTTGTGTATAAAAGACCCGTTGTAATTTCCAATAACACACATCGCTTCTGCACTAGAATGGAGTCCAGTCTCTTTCTTTTGCTCTCTTCTTCCCCCCAATCACCGATGCTGTCTCCACCTGTGGGGTACCCTGAACCCGGCTGGAGCTGGTTCCTGGCAAGTGGCACCCATGAGAAAAACAGGGATAGTCCAACCCGAGAACACACAGCTTCCTCTTCAGTGTCTAGAAAGCCTCGGTTGGACCGAATTCCTGCTGCCAACCTGGATGCAGATGACCCTCTAATGGATGAGGAAGACCAAGATTTTGAAGAAGAAAGTGATGGTGATGATACTGCAGCTCTTCTTGCAGAACTGGAAAAAATTAAAAAAGAGAGTTGAAGAGCAGGTTAGAAAGGAACAAGAACAAAAAGCTGAAGAAGGGAGAATTCGTATGGAAAACATTCTGAGCGGAAACCCTCTGCTTAATCTCACTGGCCCATCCCAGCCTCAAGCCAACTTCAAAGTTAAAAGAAGGTGGGATGATAATGTTGTCTTCAAAAACTGTGCAAAACGTGTAGATGATCAGAAGAAAGACAAAAGATTTGTTAATGACACACTGGTTAGTGCTGAGTAGAAAGGGGGAGGAAATGGGGTCAATAGCTCCCGAACGCATCCTAGTGGTGTCAGGGTCAACTGCCCTTCCTGATCCCTAACGCTCAGTGGGCCTCCGTGGCTGACTCCCAACATCTCCCCCTTTTTATTTTTTAGCATGAAACCATGAAACTCCGTATTGCTCTACTTTAGCACTCTGACGATGATTGGGAGTAAACACAGCAACAAAAGAATCACTGCTCCGCAAATTCCCACATTGATGAGTATAGACATTAATGTTTTTGATTAGCAAATGATGCCTACACACAATTTAGACAGGGAAAAGAAAAAAAACTCATCAAAATAAACTCAGAATGATCCCTTATGTTTTACAGTCTTTAAGCCCACAAAATCGTACTACTTAATATATTTCTCCATGAATTCTTTGTGAAATTCATATAGCAGTGTGTCATTAACAAATCTTTTGTCTTTCTTCTGATCATCTACACCTTTTGCACAATTTTTGAAGATGACATCATCATCCCGCCTTCTTTTAACTTTGAAGTTGGCTTGAGGCTGGAATGAACCAGTGAGATTAAGCAGAGGGTTTCCGCTCAGAATGTTTTCCATACGAATTCTCTCTTCTTCAGCTTTTTGTTCTTGTTCCTTTCTAGCCTGCTCTTCAGCTCTTTCTTTTTTAATTTTTTCCAGTTCTACGAGACGAGCTGCAGTATCATCATCATCACTTTCTTCTTCAAAATCTTCGTCTTCCTCATCTATTAGAGGGTCATCTGCATCCAGGTTGGCAGCCAGAATCTGGTCTAACCAAGTCTTTTTAGACACTGAAGAGGAAGTTATGTGTTCTCGGGTTTGACGATCCCTGTTTTTCTCTTGGGCACCACTTGCTGGGAATCAGCTCCAGCTGGGTTCAGGGTACCCCAAAGGTGGAGACGGCATCGGTGATTGGGGGGAAGAAGAGAGAGAAAGAAAGAGACTGGACTCCATTCTAGTGCAGAAGCGATGTGTGTTATTGGGAATCACAAGGGGTCTTTTATACACAAAGTCAGATGTAGGAGGGGCGTCCCCCACCCACCAGAAACCTTAATCCATGAAAACTTAATCAATGATTGCCTTTAAACCCTTTTCCTATGATAATCTTAAAATCTCATAACAAAGGATAACCTAATCCATGACTGATATATTCTATAAACTTTTTTCATCCTAAACTGATTGATTTATGCCAAGTTCAACAATTCAATAGAAACTTAAGTATTTACTTTACAAATGAAAGTGACCCATCCCAGAATGTCTGGAATGTGACCCAGTCCAAAATTCACAGTGGGCTACCTGCAAGTAACCCAGCTGCATTCTTTCAACAAAATGGCTGTCTTCTAAAACTATATTCTACAATTTACACCTTCAATACATCCTAAGATCATGACCCAGAAGCCTGTGACCAATACTAAGGCTCCTAGATGTGACACAAGTTTGAATGATAAGTTGTGTGAAAGCCAAAACTGCAGTTTGTGGAAGAATGGGAGCAATGAGCTTGTAAAGTTAGCTTGTGTTCATCCTGGTCTCAGAGTTTCTATGTTTTGAGCTCACAGGAACTTAATCTGGTTAGTGCTGAGTAGAAAGGGGCAGGAAATGGGGTCAATAGCTCCCGAATGCATCCTGGTGGTCTCAGGGTCAACGGCCCTTCCTGATCCCTAACGCTCAGTGGGCCTCCATGACCGGCTCCCAACATCTGACTTAGCTACCCCTCCCTCAGAAGATTTTTCACTTCCATCATACTCTATTTCCTCTACATCTCCAATTCCTGCTTTTCCTCTAACAACTCAAATGCTGACCCAGCTGGTTTTTCTCCTATCTCTCCCAATCTGCTTTTGCTACTCCACACTCTTGTCAGTTTTCCTTCGTTCTCTTCCTTTGCATTCCACCTTTACCTGCTAAGGGGTCAGCATCTAGGGCCTTGAAGCCTAATCCTGGCCTCCAGTCTCTCTTCTCTTTTACCTTCAGTTTAGGGGCCAGCGCCAAAAGCCATGGTGCCTGATCCCGGCCCCCAGCCTTCCTGTTCCCCTTCTCCCACTGCCTGATAATCCCCTGGTGGCAGCCCTACTAGCTACAGCAAGTCAACCTCCCATACCACTCCTCACCACCCCCCACCTATACTTGGGAAGCCCATTCATGTTTCCATGTGGTTTAACTGGTCTCTCCTCAGGGAGGTGGTCAGGACAAAAAGATATTAAAGTTCTTTTTTGTGGGTTTGTTTTTTCTATGATAAGTCTCTCAAATTAGATCTATAACAACCTTCTTCCAGACAAAGGTAAAGAGATCACACATCAATCCTGTTAACCAAGAAAATCAACTGTAATTTTAATCTGTTTTTCCAACCAAATATACAAATGCTCTAGTAAAATCTTCCAACTTTACCATATGTTAAAACATTAATGCTAGATAACACCAACATTTGTTATATCAGGTTAAAGTTGTATTTTATTTTTTAAAAAGTCACTTTTACTAGGCTTAACACTTCTCCTGCTGGATAGATAAAATACTGGGTACTCTGTGTGAACCCAATAAGGATAAAAACTGATCATTCTCACCTAATTGTCTATACCTTACAACTAAGACTGTAATTTAATAATTCATAAGGGGTTTTAACATGTTTGCCTGTTCATAATTATAAATAAGTAGGGACAGATAATTTCATATCCACGTGGTCTGTTCATTCTAAAGGGTTTTACATCAAACTATTACAAACAAAAATGGTCAAAGTTTCATACGTATAATCTATTAAAAAAGGAGTTTTTGATCTGAGCCGGTGTTCACTCTCAGGTGGCAGAAGATTCACAGCAAAGGGGCTTCAGGATGTCATCATCATGTTTTGCCATTCAACACAGAAAGGATTTAAGTGCTGCTTGAAATGATTAGAACTAAAATTGCTCATAGGAAGTCATTGTCTCAGAAAAAAAAAAACAATATAAGGAATATGAATGCTATAGATACTCTGGTTTAAAAGATGTCAACATTCCAGCCTTTGAAGGTAGAAGTCTTCTTGAATTAGATAAGACATCTCAAGAGCTTGTTCCAGAAAAATCCAAGGACAAATCAAGGTCAGTGAAAACTGTTCTGAGTGATCAACAAAAACAAATGCTCCAAAAATACACACAAAAAAAGCAACTTAAAAAATTGGAAGAACAGAGAGAGAAAGCTAGAAGAGAAGTATTTAAAGTGGGCCACTATAGACCTGAAATACTGTGTTTTCTTTTATTAAACTGGAATGCCATGAAACTGAGCCAAAAAAGCCAAGCCTAAACTTCAGCAATCCATTCATTCAGGTGGAGAGGAGACACCAGGAACCAGGAACGTGCCAGGCACATTTCCTTGGAGATAACCCAATCACATTCTCACTGCTGAGCTTCTCAGTGGGGGACAAGTAGAAGAATTGTGAATTTAAAAATAATGCAAACCCTTTTCTTCATGTTATCTGTGCTGTGATACATTGAGACTATTAAAAATTCAGAGCCTTTCTGATAACAGTTGATTATATATTTGGTGTTATGTGTATTTTATAAAGTATTCTTACAATAAAGCTAGAGAAAAGGAAATGATTTTTTAATCATAAAGAAAATTTGGAAACTATCTATTTCTGTTTATGTCTGTTAAACCACTTATATACTATCACAGTATGCTCATGAACCTGTATTTTAGATATGATACTGTTTCTCAAGGGAGAAAATAAAAAACCCATTGTTCTTTTTTTAAAAAGGAGATATAAGTTTTTTTTTTTTCAGCCAAAACATTAAGAAAAAAATAGTGTCAATATGGAGGATAGCAGAACTAGAGGGTCAAAAAAGCACCCCAATCGGCAGTCGCAATTAACGACAAAACTCCAACTGACAATCAGACCTTGGTAAAAATGAACCTGCTAAGGGGATGGTGTCTGTTACTTATTAATATAGTCTGTGGGGACACTAAAAGCATAGTTGCCCCAATGAGACCTAAACCTCCTGGATCTTGTCCACTGTACAGGCCAAAGAGCCATTGGGAAGCAGGTGCACTCTCTTCTAAAGAGAGGAGAAAACACTTGGCTCACAAATGGTGGCCACTTACAGAGGCCTGGAAATCTAAAGTGACTGGCACTGGCTCACCATCACCCCAACAACCCCCAGATAAATGTTTGGGTGCTGAAACTCAAATTAATTTCTCAACTTAGAACAGATGCCAGTCTTTTGGTCCTGGCTAGCATATCAATCACTATAAAGGTGTATCAGACCTATTATAAAAACAAAAGAAACTGTTTTCTCTTGCCAATATCTCAAAGTAGTTGTATTTCCTTGTTAAAGTCATTAACAAAACCCTTTATAGCTGTATATAAATTCTTATCACAACCCCAAAATCTTGAAGACAAGCTCCAGGGACTCAGGAATTTACTGGTGCAACAGTGGAAACTGCCTGGTCTCCTGCAATGGGTATCAAGCCCACTGTGGTAACTATATATACACTGTACCAGACAGTCAATTCTCCTTAAGAACAAGTGGCACTAATAACTTAAGAAATTATACTGTCTTAAAAACCAACCAAACTATGCATTTTATAAATGGCACTGTCACTTTAGCTATATTTAATAACCAACTCATAGCAACAAATTGGCTACCCTGTGGAGCAGCAGTACTCTTGGGTGGTCTCTTATATCCAAATTTAAAAAACAAAGCTTATCATCAGCATCATAGAAATATGCGAACAAACTGTGGGGTTATGCAACTATGGTCCCAAGACTTTGTGTGAGCTGTTGTGGGAACAGCATGGATACCCGTGGCAGGACAACAAGGTGGTGGGTGTAGCTATATATAACTGTTTTCCCTGATTTAAAAGTTTTAATATGCAGAGATCATTATATTACAGAATACACAGCCCTGGCTATAGACCTACTTAACTAAGAAGAAGGGGAAGTTCAACAATACACCATAGCAAACAGAATGGCTTTAAATTACTTATTAGCAAAAATGGGAGGTCTATGTGGCATAATGGGAGGCATGTGCTGTACAACTATAGATAATTTATAAGGGAATATTTCAACTTATGTCAATAAATTAGAGGTTTTAGCTAAACATACAAATAATTTACAAGACTATTTTCATTTTTCCAGCATTGTTTCTGGGGCAATAGCCTTTTTCATCATTGTTTGCTTAATAATTTTTGCCTGTGCTCTTGGACAATGCTTTAGTAGGTCCAAATAGTATTCGGTTGTGGTCCCACCATTTCCTATTCATGCCCTTGGAAATAGGTAAGGTCATCTCTATGGCCCACCTCAACAGGAAACAGTTACAAAAGATTAATCTTCACCCCATTTCCCAAAATCATGAGAATATTTCCAGGAGCAGGAGTAAGGAATGCAAGGACAGACTGACAGTGGGAAACCATTTTGTTTTGTTCCTAGATCCTAACACAATGATAAGAAAGTGAAAATTGTGCCCTGGAGGAATTCATTCTTTATTAAAAGTTTAACTTTGCTGACATTGTCTTTCCAGAAACACAGATCCCTCAAGCATGACAGGTATGGACATATTGTAATCTGAAAGTAAACTCCTGAGGGGTGGTGGGATCCTGGAACTCAGTGCCTGGTGACTGGGACTACCTCCCCATCCCAGGGTCTCCAAGACATTAGTAAGTGGTCAACAAGGGTGTCATGGCAGTCATATCCACCTGACTGCAACATCTCCAGAAAACGGATTTAAGTTGGGGGCTTGGGGACTACGAGACCACACATCTTAGAGTGCTGGCCCTCTTTCTGTCTGTGGAATGTGAATTATTCTCTAAATATTCTTTTCTTCCTTCATCTCTTTGTGTGTCACAAATCTTTGCATTACTCAGATCTCTGGTTACCAGCGCACACCTCCAGCATGCTGACTCCGATGGTGCTACTGCCCCGCTCTGCACCCTAACAGGCCCAGCTGTCCCTCGCAGGGAGGGAGAGCAAGGTCAGGGCTTTCAAGCCTAGAACCCCACACTACATTCAGCAACGCCTTTGTAAGACACACATGTTTTAAGATTATGTGTAAGGGCAAAAGGAGAGAAGAAAGCGCTCTTGGCCCAGATGGGCATTGTTTATTAATTGTGGGGAAGGGGCAAGTAGGTCCATAAAGGAAGCCTGAGGCAGCCCTTGTCTTAGGTGGTTCTTCCTTATAAGGTGGTTTGCATTGTTAGCTCCTTTTCTCACCAGGGTCTGGGAGCTCTGAGATGTGCCTGGCTTTGCTGCAGGGGTCGAGTTGGGTTGTTATGATTTTGCTATTCAAAAAGGGAAAGCAACCTCTTTTTTTAATGTTCTCCATCTCCCTGCCGGCTCTCTTGTCTCCCCATGACCAGGAAGGGGCAGACGTGGAAGCCTCTTGTCAGCCTCCCTCTGAGGTGCACTGGCTCAACAGTATTTACTTCTGGAAGTTTCACAGAGATGACTTCCTTTCCTCAGAAGTGCCTCTTTCTCTTTAAGGAAAAGACCTTGAGAACTGCATATTGAGGAGTTTAGGCCACCATATTTAAAAAACAAAGACTACAATGAGCTAATCTCTGATAACCCTTTAGAGAGAAACAGACCAAGGTCTCAGGAGACCTCAATTTACCATGAAAAAGACTGGGGGGTAGCTCTCAAGGTTACTGGTAAGTGTAGGAAACAGGATTGTGAGAAGCAGCAGCCAGGAGAGTTGGTGCAGAATGGCAAGGTCTCCATGAAGAAGACCTTCCTAACCTTTGTATAGTAAAGAAGCAAATAGGACTGAGCTATTCCTAAAAGCAGAACAGTAATGATTCCTTAGTTAGAAGTGAGAGACCCAAGAGATTAAAAAAAACTCTAAGAGAACTATTACTATATGAATTCCTACCCCACGTTCACTATATTTGTTTGTAGTGTTTGTACTTAGAATTTTGTTAAGTTTAATTTTTGTTTGTCTCATAAAATAACCGATTGCTTCCACAACTGCTGCAAGCAGTATGTGAATGTCAAGTAATAAACCCCTCCCAGACATTCCTTTGCTTAGCCTGCCTGCTGACATTCCACTCTGCTCATTTAGCAGATCCCCCGTCAATCACAGGTAGCTGAGCGGACCAGACCAATCCCAAGTGCCCCCGTACCCATTAGGAGAA
>NW_007253911.1:508830-572648 GCF_000164805.1 Carlito syrichta
ACAGGTCGAGGCTGCGGTGGCGGGGAGCGGCCACTGCACTCCAGTCTGGGAGACAGAGTGAGACTCCAACCCAAAAAAAAAAACCTGACTAAATAGTGTTTTTTTTGTGTTGTCTTTGTTTTGGTAGGGAGATTGGTTTGGTGTTAGAGAACTTTTAAAGCCATACTAGAAACAAACTGAGGCTTCTCTTGATTTGACCAAAAGAAATGGAAGATAACTGAAAATGGAATAACTCTCTAACTAGGTGGTTTAGTTATATGAAAATAGAATCTTGGCTCCCTAAATTCACTATGCCAAAGGGAAAGTGTCGTGTTGAGAGACCCAAGAGATTAAAAAAAAAACTCTAAGAGAACTATTACTATATGAATTCCTACCCCACGTTCACTGTATTTGTTTGCAGTGTTTGTACTTAGAATTTTGTTAAGTTTAATTTTTGTTTGTCTCATAAAATAACCGATTGCTTCCGCAACTGCTGCTAGCAGTATGTGAATGTCAAGTAATAAACCCCTCCCAGACATTCCTTTGCTTAGCCTGCCTGCTGACATTCCACTCTGCTCATTTAGCAGATCCCCCGTCAATCACAGGTAGCTGAGCGAACCAGACCAATCCCAAGTGCCCCCGTACCCATTAAGAGAAATTACCCTATCATGTAAAAACAAGTTTAAAGTTCTTTCCCCTCCCTCTGTAATGATATATAAAAACTGCTTGCCATGCCGGATCTGGGCTCTCGTCCCTGAAGCTGCTACTTCGGGCGTGAGCCCAGATTCGAGCCTGAATAAAGACCCTTGTGTGTTTGCATCGGAGCTGGCTCTTTGTGGTCTCTCTCTGTCTCTGATTAGAGTCTCGGGTTTAACAGAAGAACTGGGGAAATTCCTAACTTTATGCCCTCTTTTTTCCTGCAATGGGTAGCAGTTGACTCGCCCATGCTCAATAAGTACCAGGTATTTTCTTCCGATAGTTATTTTCACACTTCTTGTAGTTAAGTGGTTAAGTACTAGGGCCTACTCAAACTAAACTTTAGCACAGGCTTGTATTAAAGCAGTCAAGTGAGCTTAAGTTAACCCCAACATCCTGTTGTGAATCATCTGTGAAAACCAAATGACCATTAATGTGGCAAATGCCACTAGAACTAGGTACATGCTTCCTAGAGAATTTTGGTCCTTAAGACTGTGGTTCCTTTCAAGTATTTCCTAACAAATGAGACCACCCTAACTGGCTGGGACCCAAAGATTACAGAAGATGCCTGTGGGCATGCAGATGACTACTGCTGTAGAGGATTTTGCTATCCCTTCAAACTCTTACAACCAAAATCCTCGAATTCCTAAAACAGAAGAGCAAATGCCTTCCTTGGCTGGGCCTCAACATGTTCTGGTCCTCGTGCCTAATCCTACATTAATGTTTGATTTTCAAGTCTTCCCTCATGCAATCTCAACAGTCATGACTTTCTATAAGACTCTGGCATGAGGTACATTTTGGACAACTAGAATCTTTACCTACCAAAAAATGTACAATTTCCCTTGTTACTTATAATATTCCACAGTATACATCCATTAGTCAGATGGTCCTAATCCCAGTACTTCTGAGGAGTTGATGAATAAAAAGCTACCATATTTTTTCTGTGTTAAACACAGTTTATTGATGTTCATGAAAGGTGAATCTGGGCTTTCTGGCTAGATCTTACTTGAAGCACTGTAAGTAACTTTATAGAGGATTTGACCCCATATTTCTGATTCAGTTTAGTGCCTTTAGTGATCTGCTTTCTCTAAACAGGAAAGTCTTAAATCCTACTTCCCCTTTAACCGTTACTCTTAACTCAGATTTCTAATTGCTCTGCTGTAAATCCAGGGAGACTCCTCTGAGTTGACAGCAGTGAGCATGAGTATGTTAAGATGGTAGTTACTGACTCTAGTTCTCTTATGGACCTTCTTTTGGGAAAAGCAACTTAAGTGGCCTGCCACAACAGACTTTCAGCCTTTCCACAAAAGTCACCAGCTTATATAGACAGTAAGTCCTGAAACCCAACATGGTGTTGGGGACTCTGCTGGGCTTCTGTGACCTTCCCTTGTGCCACCCTGCAGGGAGGCCTGCGTGACCTCACCTTGACTCCTCACTACTAGCTGCTTTAGGTGTGCAAACATGGCTCACATATATTGCTTTGGTCTTGTCTTTTGTGTCTCCCTATAATCTGAAAGCTGATATGTCTTTTGGGGTGCTGCTAGATACAACATGGAGTTCTGTGCTTGAAAGCCCTGTCCCTCTGGAAATAAATTAGCCCAAGTGGGAATGTATTATTTGGCCTCTTCTTGTCTCTAACACTGGCCTCTCCCAGTCCTGCCCACTCTCACTGTCTATTCTCACTGTCCACTTCCTGAACACTACCCTATGGATCCTTCCTCTCCATTGCTTACTCTAGTGACTGGTGGATGCAGGTACTGTTCTAGGCAGTGGGCATATGGTTGTCGAGTTTTATGATAAATCAGGGTAAGGGTGTATGTGGGAAGAACAGAAGGGTTTCACTTTTGCCATTTTCTTTCCAGTTCCTTCCTCCAAAACCTGGTGGCTACCATGCTGCTATAGCCTGTTCTAGTCAAGTCTGACTAGGGTTTGGAATTTGAGTAATAATTCTTAGACTCTAGGATTCCACAACACTGTCTTAGTAGGATTTATTTTTTTTTTTTACACATAACCTGTTTGTACATATTCCTCAAATGGAGATCGTACTCCTCAAATAGAGCACACAGACATTAGCTAGTGTGGAATCCACCCTCATTTCCATGATATGGTAGCTCTCTCCCTCTCAAGAGAGTGTTGACTATTATTTTCCTTCCAGCAGCATCCGAAATGTAGAGTAGGAGAAATAATGAGATAGAGAAAATAAAAGGAGGATGAGGAACAGATAAATAAGTTTGATAAGGGTATTTACCAGGATGGCTACAACTGGAAAGTCCTATTGGCCAGGCTCGGTGGCTCAGCCTGTAATCACAGCACTTTGGGAGGTTGAGGCAAGTGGATTGCCTGAACCCACAGACTCCAGACCAGCCCGGGAAACTTGGTGAGATCTTGTCTCTACAATAAATTTTTAAAAATTAGCTTGGTGTGGTAGTGTGTGCCTGTAGATCTGTCTACTTGGAAGGTTGAGGTGGAAGGATCACTGGAGCCCAGCAGGTCAATGCTGGGGTGGCCGTGAGCAAGCCACTGTACTACAGCCAGGGTGACAGAGTGAGACTCTGACTCAAAAAAAAAAAAAAAAAAGTCCTGTTAAAGTCCAGGTGGTATGTGCTATGTTTGGTTAGGAGTCGTATGCTTCTGAGGAAGGCAAGTAGAGAAAAGGACAACATCTGGGTGGTGGCAGGCTGTTTGTCATTGAGAAGGATCATCTAGGAAGTACCTTTTCTCCTGTCTGAATCCCGAGTTCTAAGAATTCTTTCTCAAACTCAACTTGTTTTTCTCTAGTGGTGCCATGAGATTCCTCTGGGGAAATCCCTAAGCACCATGTACTTGGAATTGAACCTCACAACTGATCTTCAATTTCACAAATGACTTAAAGTTTTCAGGTTATGCTAGAAAGTAATTTAAGGTGAGCAATAGTTGTAACTTTTTTAAAAATGAAAAGCCCTTTCCTGTAACTTCTTTAAAAATGGAAATGATTCAAATCTCCTCAGAAAGCATTGCCCAAAGTCAATGCCAGGATGTTTAGCTGCCCTGGAGTCTGTTTCTGCTTTTAGATGCTCATGGCATGGAACCTGAATAGGTGCTGTCCAGAAATGTAGCCTATGTTGGCCTCCTGCCAGAATCAGACCAGGCAGAGGCTCAGAACTCCCCTGGCTGCATCCCAGTTGAACCAGAGAGAACTAAATTTTCCTGATATAAAGGCAAGTCCTGGCTTCTATATGTCTAGGCATGCCTTTTAGGACTTATGGATAGGGCTGAATATGATAAACTTGACCAAGAGTATAAGACTTGTCTTAGTCATTTTCTTTTAAAGTGATTGCAAATAATTCTACTGAAGGCAATAGTTCATAAGCATGCTAGCTTTATGACTACTGCTCTGATGACCATTCCAGAAAGAGTTCCAAAATTGCTTTGATGAATGGACTAGGCACTGGCATCATTGCATAGCTTCCCAAGGGGAGTACTTTGAAGGTGACTTTAGTGATAGTCAGCAATGAGGTATGAAGCACTTTTTCTAGGATAAGTTTGCGAATTTAATTGTCAGACTTTGTATCTATTAGGCCACTTAGAGTTTGCCTGTAATTCACTCTTACTCTTTACATGTATAGTAGGTTTAACTTTTTATCTCATTTTGGGCATTGTTCTATTGCTGTATGCCTAAGTTCAATATTTTTTTCTCTACAATGTTATTCCCACCCACCATAGTTTTCATCTTAAACATGATTTCCTCTCTAAGTTTGATTTGGATCTTTTTTATATCATACATGTCTTAACTTACTGAATATGTGAAACAGTGATACTGTCTGAACACAAGATTTGTATAACCATAGGTAACTTGAAAGCAGGCTTGTGGAACTCTTAACACTATCTATGACTGAAGACTGAAGTTCTTCATGGTTTACTATGTCATCTATTAGTGCTATTTTCCCGAGGAGATATAAGACTCAGCAACTGATAATCATGATGTAATAATTCATAGCTGTGGGAAAGTAAATGTCTCAGCATGTAAACAATTACATATTACTTTCACATGGAATACAATTACAGCAATTGAGGTAACGATGCTATTTTATGCATCTGTGTTAACAATCAATTTGTGTTCCTTCACCTTATGCATGTAGAACCTGGTTCTCAATGCATTCAACCAGCTGAATGTTGAGTTGACTTCTTCCTTATAATTTGATCTAGGGCCAAACAATGATAGTCTACAAAAACAAAGGTGGTGCTTCTCTCCCCTCACCAGTCACTTATTGGAACGACATCCTTATGTGTAAATCTCCAGTTAAATGGCATGCTGTAGAACTTTGGAGACTGAGTAGATCAACTGTATTTATTGATTATGCAGCTGTTGGTCCTGTCTGATTTCCAATCCATTACTTCTCTTTTATCAATCACAGGGGACGTTGCCTTTGAGCATATGTTTTGCAAGTATGGTACCAGCTTTTTGTCCATCTGGTTAGCCAATGGGAAAACAGGAAGGAGACTGAAGATAGGAGAAAAGGAGGTATCAATATGCTTTACCTCCTCACTGCCTCAGACCTCATGTGAGAGTCTATTCAATGACTCCAACTTCAATAGACAGGACAACTATGGCATCAGTTTCCAAGGGAAGGCTCTGCCCTTGGGCTTCCAAAACACCAGTTAATTGAATTGTTTGACCAGCTGAGAGGTGTCACAATGAGTCCTCTCTCCTAAAGACCAGGCACACTATTTTATATCCCCATGAACTTTTGGCCTACAATGGCATATGTTGTTAGAGCTTTCTCATGACTAGGTGAGGGAGTGTTCAGTTTTCCATCCCTTGTTTAAACATCACTTTCAGATGTTTAGAGTTCCACATAGCTAATTCATGTGTCAGAGCCAGCTTTTGCATCCTCTCCAAGTGGATAAAATGAGAACCAGGACAATGGCTTCCAGTTTAAAAGCACAATTCATTGCCAGTGTTCAGTGTAATCCATGGGTTCATATAGACCTGGCAATGTTTTGCTGCAGTTTCAGAGTGAAAGGCTGTTTTGTACTTTACCTATGGCATTAAAGTACAAAACAGGTTTCTAGGCCTAAACTCATCAGACATATTAGGAAATTCTCTAATACTGGAAGGCTCTAAGTGACACTTTAGGCCATAAACACACTATAGCCTGCAAGATGACCTTCCTGTCAAACGAGCTCTGTCTGCACTGGGCCTTTCAGAAACATGTTCTAGATCACTGCTGATGCAGAAGGTCCTGAAGACCAGGTTATATTATTTTCCAAAATAAATTTCATATTCAAAATACTGAATGTCTCCATTTATCCTTATTCTTGAATCTGACTTAGCTCATTAAGGCAAACTACAATGAACAGCACTGAGAAAAGGGGATAGAGAGGTTTTTAAATGGAATAGGAACAATTCATTAATGCTTGGGGTCTTGTGTTCATTTTTCCTAGTTTAGACACACTGGTTAAGAAGACTTTTTAATAATACCACAGCACACACCCTGTGTGATCATTTGGAACGCTGTTTAATGAAGTGGTATAGTCTATGGCCCTGGTCTTTCATGTTTGTTACTTGGGCTAAAAGTAAATAACCTGATAAAGAACTGTTGGGTATGGAGTCTAGAATAAGGAGGAATCCAAGGTCTTGTAATGACCTCACCCCAGCAAGACAAACTTCAGTGTAGAAAGTGGTGTTTCTCATTCCTGTAGGTACAAGGCTAGCAAATGGTATAAATAGTCACAAAATAGATGTGTGTAAAAAGATTAAAACTGATTTTTTTCAATCTTGGCTAATGATGTATTGATGTCAATTCCCAATATTAAAAACCACAAACATCCTAATGCCTCATGTGGCAATGTGGATAACAAAAAGTCTTAAGCCCAACATCTCTGATGCAAGTCAGGAAGGTCAGATTTCAGTTTCTATTTAGTTTTCACCCTAGAATGAATCTTGAGTTCTTCAGAATGCTCTGGTTCAATGTGAAATAGGTTTTGAAAAGCAAACCCCTCTGCAAGGCCAGGTTGTAAAAGGAATGGGGCAGAGAGCCCTGTGGCTGCTGAAGGATACTAGGGAAGGGCAATGAAGTGACACTGTCTTAGACTATCTGCTTTACCCTGGTGAATTCAGGAAGGAGTTGATACAAACATGGTGGCTGTTTACCAACTTATAGGATGGTACAGGTATAAGAAAGTTCTGGTGTGACAAACCCAGGAGAGTGCTGCTTTCATTGTGACCGAAGAGTCAACCATCCATTCTAACACAGATTCACTATTAATCATGATACAGAAAGAAAAAGTTGGGTGGAATGACTTTTCTACAAGAAGGGTGAGATGTGTGGGCACATGTCAAATTAGATGATAGTAGTGCTTGATAATGCGGGACTTTTCTGTTGAGAAGGTCTTCATAACTCTAGCCAATGATGGAGGCCCCCCATATAAAACCAACATGCTTGACTCCGAGCACTAAACGTACCAAACTACCAACTAGGGGCATATCTGAGACTAAAAAGTTGAGGTGATGAATTTTAGCTAGGATCAGAAATCATCACATAGAAATGGGACTTAGGCTTTAGGGCTGCCTTAACTGCAGCGTGAAACTAAAAACTCAGTAGAGGATCACAGATGTGACTGTGAAC
The DNA here is from genome assembly GCF_000164805.1 of Carlito syrichta. Taxonomy (NCBI): domain Eukaryota; kingdom Metazoa; phylum Chordata; class Mammalia; order Primates; family Tarsiidae; genus Carlito; species Carlito syrichta. The sequence goes on from NW_007253911.1 coordinate 516,114, forward strand.
AACTTCAAAGTTGGATACTGTTCTGAGCAATTATCTATATCCATGGGATGGTGTTTTTTGCACCTACTCTTTCCTCCTGTGCCTGACTACTGATTGCCATTCTCTTCACTGATTTAGGGTTGGCTGTCTCCAGCCACTCAGATCTAGTCAGCAAGATAAAGTTGAAACCCAAACCTAACTCTCAGAATCAATAACTATTTTGGAGCTATGTTATCCATGGAGAACAAGGATCTGTGCAAAATGGTATTACCTGAAACCGAATGGCCCTTATTCCAATGTCACTATTTAGAAAAGTAAAGGCCTGTAGGAGATACAGATATTCATACTAAATGAGTTTTTTATGGAGACACTTATGACCTAAAACTGACTTTGCTTCCTTGGATCCTTAAAAATCTTTAGGGCAATCTCAGTGGAGCTAAAATATCACTGGTTGGCATTTTACCTGCTCTTTTAAAAATTAAATGTAGAGCCGGGTTCGGTGGCTCAGCCTGTAATCCCACGCCTTTGAGAGGCTGAGGTGAGTGGATTGCCTGAGCCTGCGGGTTCGAGACCCGCCTGGGCAGGCGAGACCTCATCTCTACAATAAATCAAAAAATCAGCTGGGCGTGGTAGCGCATGCCTGTAATTCCGGCTACTCGGAAGGCTGAGGCGGAAGGATCGCCGGAGCCCAGCAGGCGAAGCTGCGGTGGCCGGGAGCGGCCACTGTACTACAGTCTGGGCAACCGAGTGAGACTCCAACTCAAAAAAAAAAAAAAAAAATTAAATGTAGATTGATTCCAGCATAGAGGCCTGAAGACAAACCCAAGAGAGTTCTGCATTTTTTTGTTTTTTGGGGAGTTTTTTCCTACATGGTTAAAATGAGCTGTGTTGAAGCCAAGAGCCAGACTGAATGTGATAGGTTGATAGCAACTCTTTTGAAATGTTTGAATTGGTTTGATTTGTAGACACCCTGTGCTTATTGTAAGACCAAGAGATTTCCAGTGGCTCTATGGAGACAAAACATCTCTCAGGTTGTATGCACATGTGTGCAAGTAGAGGGATCCCAAGATAAAAATAAACATCTAGGAATGAGTAGTCCTTGGTCCTAGAAGGTTTTGCTCCTTTCTAGAAATAAAATAATTTTCAAATCTCTCCTGGTCATTCCAGAAACAGCAGATGTTGCTTCCCTCTTTCTGAAGCTGTGTAAAGGTCCCACTTTCCTGGTTCTCACAGGAGTTTCATGTGTGAATTAGACTCTGGAACCTTCATGGACTTCAGAAACTGTTGTCTTCATCCTCTAGCTTGATCTCTGCACTGGCATCCCCATTTCCTCTGAAACGGTGCCCAACTGTTTGTCTCATCTTGTCTCATGCTCAGACATCTTTAGAAGGGGTTACAGAAAATCCTCATGTATATAAACATAGCTTGTTTCATTCTAACTTCTATGTCACAGGAGCTTGGGTGCTATGAAAAGTAAAACTAATGCCCCCAAGTATACTCAGTATCTGAATACTGGCTTTTCTGTTCTCAGAATGGTCTCACCATTCTGAGAAAGTTATGGTCTCATAACTTTCTCTAAGAGTTGAAAACTGAAGTTATAAATATGGTCCTGTGGACAAGGATGGTTCAGAACAGCCCCCCCCAAATAAATATCCAGCTTCTGTTATACCATAAAATAATTTGTGACTGTTGTATAATTGAGTTGTGTCACCATATCAAGTCTTGGATAGAAGATTAGAAAAACAGGCTAGAAGGCAAGAGAAAAATGTTCTCAAGTCATCTTTCCTCTTACAGTAAGATGAATTGTATTAGGAAATGAGCATATTGGAGAGGCCTGTGATGCTCATGTAATAAATTGGAAGATGAGTCAGATGAGACACCTCTGAGGTTTTCCCGGATGTGTTAGATTTTCAAGTCTTTGAAGTTTTTTGAGCCATTGAAACTACAAAAAACTTACCACTGTTGGGTGCAAAGTTTGTTCTGCAGGCTCAGTGAGCACTAGGTAGTATGCATGAGCAGTGTCACATGTTACCTGTAGCCTTCTACTTCGGTATACATTTAATTCCTGTATATTTATAGTCAGAACAGCAGGCACAGTCTGTGGCTAAGGATAAGTGAGTGGTATAAACAGTCATGTCTTCAACTATTGCTCTTTCTCATCTCAGTTTCTTAGACTTCTGAGTGCCAGAACTTGCCCTGAGGAGAAGCCTGAGGTTTTGTTCTAAGTTTCATTTTCAAAAGCTGTTACAAACACTAGAAATGTCTTATATATATGAGCCCTCCTATCATTGTAGAACTGAAGAAATTATTTGTTCTCACCTAGATCTTCACCACATAAGAGTGACAGGATTGGAGGACAGAAATTTAGGATCTAAGTAGTATCTAAAAGGGTCTGACTTCTTTTTAAACAGAAATGGATGGCTTTGGGTGAGTAATACATTTAACGTCTGCTCTGAAGGATATACATTCTCTTAGAATAAATTTCTTAAAGTAGGGATGATCAAGATGTATATGGCTAGAACTCAATATCCATTATGTATTTGAAAGTCTTGTTCAGTAGCAGGCAGTCTCCCATCTATGAAAGTCATCATAGTCAGTTTTGGTTCCCATGTGTCTCAGAGTGGGCAGCCAAGCCTACTTTAAGATTGCCTCATGTTTGTCTCTTAAATTTCCAATGCTGGGCTGATATAGGGAGAAATGGATCTATGGTACAGAAGGAACAGAACTGAGATTCAAGAGAAAAATCTTTATGGATAGAAGAAGGGACTTCAGTCAAGTTAAAATGTCAAACTTCTAATATAAAAAACAGACTACCCCCACAAGTTCATAGAATCTTTCTTTCTGGAATCAAGATATTCAGGAGAGGGAAGCCAGTACCCTGAAATGACTGTATCATAGACTAAATCATGGTTGAAAGACCTTGACAAATATTGTCCCATTCTTTTTATGTGACAAATTGTTGCAAAAATGCTGACAACTCAGAGGTGAGTTTGGTACATTTCAAGAAATTCTGGAAAATTTATCCAGATAATTAGATATGTTTACTGTGACAACATCAACAGTGCATGGTTGAGTCTTGTGCTTCCCTTTGTGTACTCACCCAGGTTTGCATGGTCACATCTGCAGGCTCGGGTTTCCTTTGGATGAGCTCTATCCAGTGCTCAGATATGCTTCTTTGTGATGGAAAGAATGAGGTCAGAGGTTTTTTTTACGAACATGTAGAAACCATGATAAGGCAACTTGGAGAGGTAATGCATAGAAAGGAATGGGACAGATAACATATACCTAAGACAAAGTGCTCACCATGTGCTCTGCCAATAGTCATGCAGAGAAAGGGGCAGCATTTATCTAATTTACTTCATTTCTGTGAAGGTTGCCCAAGTCTTTATGTGAAAAAGTACACAAGGAAAGAATGACTTCAGGGTACCTGCTACTCCCTCCTGAGTGGGATTGTTTTGCTTGTCCCTGTTCTATCTGGGCTTATATTACTGGAGCTGGTAGTGTTTCCTTATTGTATGGTATCTCATGGCCCCAATGCAGGATATGGTCAGGAACTCATGGCAGTCTTCCATGTTCTGGTCAATCTTTGCTGAGCTTAACGACTTTTTTTTTCCTGACTACATTTTCAAAATAACTTTGTTTCCACATGTGCCACTAACAGGTAGGCAGCATAGGTGAGAAACTCCTCAAATCATTGATTGAGAATAAAAATCACATTTCACTTGGCCCTTTTTCCCTTGTTTTTGAAAGCCAGTTGTAGTACTAAGTTGGTTTATATGAAGTTTACACAATATTTAGTGGATAGCCACATGATGGGTAAAATAAGTCAAGATTCAGTAGTGGGGGAACGAGCAAAGATGAAAGGGATATTAGCTAAGAGTTCATATGGGAAAAAAAGTGAGGCTCTTGCTTAAAATTCTTCAGAGTAAAGGCTTCTAGCCATAGTGCAAAGGACATATGTCCAATAGGAGCTATTTGACAGTTTCCAGACAGGGTTTAATTGTCCTTAAGGAATGTGGAGGACTATATTTCATCTGATGTCTCCAATAACATTGTGTTTTTGGCTTAATGGCATGCAACATAGTCTTTGGATTAGAAGCCTGGGATGTATGATGTTTTTCTGTTTGCTTTGAGCCACATTCTCTCCTCCTGGCAGAATTGATTTCACAAGTGCAGCTGTGTAGATGGGATCTGAGGTTTTCATACAGGCAAGAGACAACATGAAAAATCCCATATTGTGACTCACTTCAACCAAGAGGCTAAAAAGATAGTGCTCCAGCCTACAGATTCCATTATAAAGGAGGTGATGACAAACTGAGGACTGTGGAGTGATTTTAGGGTTGGAGGAGGAAGACAGAAGCCATTCTTCCCTGAAAGAATAACTTACCTTCCACTAGAACCTTGTAAGTTAGTGTTTCTCAAAGCCAGTTGGTGGTTATCCTTGCTCTTCATGTAAAAAATGGCAGGGTTACTTGTGTGGTCTTATTGGTTATTATTCAGAGCCAAAATATCATTACCTGCCATGGAACACTAAATTAATACACTAAACTGGCATTTTCTGACTGGTAGGTATTAAAGACTCTAATATGAGTTTCTGCTAATTTTATGATTCACTGAACTTGTCTTCTAATAGAAAGCAGTTGGGGCAAGTCTCACAGTCTTGTGTTCATTTCTCTCAGACTAGATAAACTTGGTTCAAAAGACTTTTTTAAAAATCATAGTATATACTCTCTGACCACTTGAGATATTGTCTTCAGTGAAATGGGATTTTCTATTGTCCTGGTCTTTCAGCTTTGTTACTGGATTGGTAGTTGCACAAACAAATAAATATACACACGCACATACCACCAGAGAACTGTTGTGCGTGGGAACTAGATTTGGAAGTCTAAGTTTTTGTAATGACTTCCCTCAGCAAGGCTACTGTCAAACTTCAACGCAGAAAGTCTTTTTTTCAATTATTGCAGGTACAAGGCTGGCATATGCTGTGAAGAACTACAAAAAAATGTATTTTAATCTTTACATGTTATTGTGATCTTTACATAAACATGTCTCTTTCAATTAGAAAAGCATATTCTTACACACAGTAAAAACTAGAACATTTCAAATCCTCATGTGAAATTTGTTGACACACAATCTTTTGGCATGTGGAAGCTAGCTTTACTGACTCAAGCAGCAGAGACAGATTCCTGTTCATTTTCAAAATTAGAGTGAGTCTTAGGACGTTAAAGTCTCATGTGTTTGTTGCACTCCAGAAACTTCAAGGAATTTGAAAATTACCCTCATTCTCCAGTAGCCTTTTCTGCACTGGCATGGGTTTCTCTGACCTGATTGTCAAATGCTTGGAGAGTTTTGAATGTGAGACAAGAACTATGGGAGCAGAGGAGTTACAGGAATTCCTCGTGCGTGTGTGTGTGTGTGTGTGTGTGTGTGTGTGTGTGTGTTCTGGTCATTCTGAATTCAATGACACAGGAGCCAGGGAGCTATGAAGGATAAAACTCATGCCTAGAATGAATTTCTTGGGTCAGGATCTATGAATATTGTCTCTAATGTTCTCAGAATAGTTTGACCAAACAACCTTCTTTAAAAACTGAAAACTGGAAATATAGAAATGTCTCTTATGGGGTGACTCAGAACACACCCCTCTCCATTAATATTTAAAACATTCAGTCTCTGTTGGGTTGTAGAAAACGGGTTTTCATTCAGGTTTGCAAAATTAGCTGAGTTGTCCCCCCGACCCCGGAGTAAGTTTTGGATAGGAAAATATTGAAAGCCTAGGGACTGGAAGGGAAGAGAACAACTCTCATCTGTGTCTTTCATCTGGGAAGACAAACTGAATTGTGTTAGGATATGGGCATGTTGGAGAGTGGCCTTATGAATTCAAGGAGACCACTTGGAAGACGAATAAGTTAAGATGATTGATTGAAGTTTGGCTCTGTTTTGGACAGTCATCAAATCTATAGATACAATGGGTAGAAAGATTATACAGAGTTACCAGGTTTTAAACTACTGAATGTAAAATTTATTTTAAGGCTCAATCGGCACAAAATAACGTTCACGAGCCATGTCACACGTTACCTAAAGCCTCCCATGCCTTTGTGCTTCTTTAACAGCAGTCATGATCTGTAGCTAAGGACTAGCGACTGGTGTTAATAGTGTCGTCTTAAGCTATTGCTTTATCCCTCCTAGCTTCATAGCCTTCTGATTTCTGGGACTTGCCCTTTGAAGACGCTTGAATTTTTGCTATTATATATACTAGAAATGTCTAATATGAGCCCTGATCTTATTGCATATTGAAGAAATGTTCTGTCACCTAGGACCTATTTAACCATATAAGTGATGGGAAAGAGGATTGGCATTAAATAGGATCAAATAGGGTCTGATTTTTTTCAGTATTTGAAAGGATTTTGGAAAGTCTCCAATAAGATGTCTTTCCTGGAGATAAACTTTTTGTTTCAAATTAATTAAGACAGAGATGAGTCAGGATGGCTGTGAATGGAGTTCAGGTATCTATGATGAGCATGAAAGTCCTAGCCAGTTGCAGGCACTATCCCTTTTATGACAGCCATCATGATCAGTCATATTGGTCCAGGCTGACCCCAAAGGGCAGCAAGGTTTTTCCATGAAGCTGCCTTATGTTTGCTTCCTGGAATCCCGGTTCTGGGCAAACAAATAAATTTTACATTCAGTAGTTTAAAACCTGGTAACTCTGTATAATCTTTCTACCCATTGTATCTACAGATTTGATGACTGTCCAAAACAGAGCCAAACCTCAATCATCTCAACACAGGCAGGCACGTAACTATAGTCCACAAGGAACAATCTTGGTTAACATGAGAAGAAAGTGCTTTTAATTTGTTTTACATGTCAAGGTTCACATATGCATACTACCAACAAAGGACTGTATAATCTGGTTTCTTTACAGAACTGAGATACTTGAAGGTAGCAGCAGGTACCTCTGAAAAAGATTGGCATGGGTTGATACTCTGATATAGGAAGGATTCACACGGCTATACACGTTCCCAATTCTGTTTTACATGAGCAAGTGCTTACAAAAATGCTGGCAACTCAGGGGACAGTTTGGTACATTTAAAATAAAACAAGTATCTCAAAAATACTTTATCCAGATGAACTGGAAATATTTGTCTCCTGTGACAACATCAGCAGTGCAGGGTCGAGTTTCGCATTTCCCTTTCTGGACACAACCAGGTTTGCGTGGTCAGGTATGCAGGTTCAGGGCTCTTCGGGGCCAGCTCAACCTTCAGTTCAGATGTGCTTCTGTGTGATGGAGTTCAGGGAAGAGGCTTTGTCATTACTGCATAGGGACTAGGATTAGGAAACTACCGACAATCTGGGGAGAAGCAACACTTAGGGAGGGATGAGAAAATGAATCATATCCATCTAACTGCTCTGCCATTGGTTATGGGTTAGAAAGGGCAGTACTTGGCATTTCCTCTGCTGAAAGGAAACACATCAGGCCAATAAGACTTGATGTGTGAGATGAGACACAAGTAAAGTGTAACATCAGATTGCCCAGGACAGGTCAATGCAGATATGAGCCTTAACATTGGAGTTTTCTCTATATGAGCGATGTTGATGAGGTCTTTCTTGTCAGGTCTGGCCTGCCTAAGAAAATAACTTGAATTCTATCCTCTTATAACTTCACTCATTTCTGCCAAGATCCAGTGTTAAGATAAGTGTGGAATATTGTGTCAGCCTCATTATAGAACTGTCCCTAACTGGAATTTTGGTATGGCTTGCATTGACTCTCTAGGACACTTTGGGTAGTATAGATATTGTTTATTGCTACATAATAGATGTACTTATTTTCTGTGTACATGTGATCATTTGGTACATTCAAATAATCAAATCAGGGTAATTGGCATATCTGTCAATATTCTTAAGATTCTAAAAGATACTAATGTTTGGGCCAGGTAGATTCTGAAACAATGAGCAAAGCAAAAGTGTCTTGTATTCAGATAATAAAACTGAAACCATGACAAAAGTCTTGCTGAACTATGGAGGTTCATGAGCTTGCTGAACTATGGAGGTTCATCAGCTTCCCAGTTGATCCTGAGAATACAGTGCTGGGTAAAAAGCATAATTCAGCATCAGAGGCATCTGTCATTCACTAGTAGTCCATAAAAGCTCACTGTGTTATAGGCTATGTGCCACATATTAATGATATACAACTAACGTTTAATTTATTGAGGTACGTAGTAGCATCATATCTTTTTAGATGAGTATCATGAGATTTAGAGGAATGGCATAAACATGGTCCTTAGTCATCTGTTGGTGAGTCACCATCTAAACAAAAGTCTTCTGGCATTTTTCCCACTCTTCCACACTGGGTATCAAAATAATGCTGCTGATCCATCAGATTGAGTGACTTTGGGTGCACACTTTCAGCAAAGCAGGCTGGGTTGAGTCTGTGACTCTAGATCATAATACCTCAAACCAGTTTCTTATGGTTATGCATCATGTCCTTAAGCAAGAAGTAAGGACACCGACATGACCTTCCTTTAAAAGGTTCAGAGTCTAAAGGGGCTAACAGGCAAATGTCTGAGCACTCATAGTCTAATAAATACTTTATTGGAAGGCCATACTAGATGAATGGAACTTAAAGTCTTCCCAAGGAAGGTGATACCTTAGTTGAACTTTGAAGAATGTCCATTTGGAGATGAAGAGTTTTCACATGGTGAAAAGGGTTAAGTTCAAATGTCCAAAGGACTAGAGCATCAAGGCATCTGATTGGAAGGCTGCTGGGCCAGAAGACTATGTCTCTAGATGCCCAGATGTGAAGCTCTTCTACTCCAGTCAGCAAGCTAAAGTGATGCCCAAGCATGACTCTCAGAATCAAAAACTACTGGAGCTATCTTGTCCATGGATAACATGTTTCTCTATAAAAATGCCCTTGCCTTCAACCAAATGTCCCTTATATCAATGCCTACAACTGACTATAAATGACAAGACTACTGTAGGAGATCCAGATCTCCATCCTGGATGAAGCTTTCTGTGGAGACACTTCATGACTTAAAAATGATTATGGTTTTTTGGACACCCTAACAATCATGGTTGTATCCTCAGTGGAGAGTAAAATACCAATGTTTGCCATTTTAGCTGCTCCTTTTTTGAAATGGGATATGGAATAATTTCTGCAGAGAAGACTGATGGTTTAAAATGAACCATGTAGGAGCAGGACATAGCTCTAAAATCCTGTGCACACATAGAGGTATGTGATGTTTATAACTAAATTATTATACAGTAAAGGCAAAGGCATATCCAGAGTAACTGTCTATTCCATTAAAAGTGAAACTCTACCCTTTCCATGATATAATAGGTTAATATAATCAATCTGCCACCAGTTAGCTGGGGCAATGGTGCCACACTGAGGGCTTGGTGTTGGTCTCTGCTGCTGGTAAATTGAGTACATAGTGGTGGCTGTAGCCAGGTTGGTCTTGACAAGTGGAAGTCTGTGTTGCTGAGCCCATGCAATAACCTCCTTCCCTACCACCATGGCCACTCTATGTGTGAGCTTATGAGGGTTGACAGGGGTGACCAGGGAAAGCAGCTGAATAGTATCTACACAATGGTCATTCAACAATTGGAAGATGAGTCTACTGAGACACATTGGAATATTTACTCTGTGAGGAACTATTAATGCATGTGCAGAATAGTTCCAGTTGATGTATCCATAGAGAGTCACTGAATTCTTTAATATGCTGGGTGAAAAACTTATTCTACAGGTTCTAAGGGAACAAATTAGTGTGCATGAGTGATGTTGCATACTAGCTAAACCTTTTATGTGCTTTTACTTGTTCTGTGCTTAGTGCAGCAGGCACTCTAAACACAGGTGACTGGCATTAGTGGTGATATCTTAAGTTATTTCCCTCTCACAGCTGCATACATGTATCAAATTTTAGAACTTGCCCTGTGGAGAAGCCTAGGAACTTTTGTTTCTGGCTTCATTTTCAAAAGCTATTACATACACTTAGAAATGTTTCATTCATGTGAGCCCCAATTTTGTAGTAGAGTTGAAGAATTGGTTTGTTTTCATCTCAGTTCTTTTGAGTCACAATATAAGTAATGGCATGGGAATTAAGGATTTTTCCAGCTCTGAAAGGCTTTGAGTGAGTTACCATTGGATATTGATCTGATGGGGAGGAATTTTTATTAGTTTAAATTTATTAAGGAAGGAAAAACCAGGACAACTGTGAATGAAGCTCAGGTATCCATTATGAATATGAAATCCTGGTTGGTAGCAGGAACTCTCTCTTCCATGCTAGAGTTGTCATGAACAGTTATATCTCCAAGTGACTCAGAGAAGAAGCCTGACGTGTCCTCCATGCTGTCTCATGTATGTTTCCTGTTTTCTCAGTGTTAGATGAAGTATAACACAGGCAGAACTCAATCCTATTCCTTCTAAAACACAATTCTGTGTCAGGAGGAAAATATTTATATATAGACATGAGAAGTTGCTTTCAACCAGTTTTATGTGACAAGGTTCACCTAAGTGCAGACTACCAACAGATTCACACAGCCCAGTTTGTCCAAAACAAACACACAGGAAGGAGGAGCAGGTGCCACTGAAATAAACTATGTCATTGACTAAAATTCTGGTTGCCAAGGAGGACGATTCCCAAAGTCTTATTATTTCTTAAGTGTGTTTACACACACACACACACACACACACACACACATGCTTGCAAAAATGCTGACACCCTAGTAGATACTTTGGAACATTTATATCAAAGCAAAATTTTAAAGTATTCTTTATACAGACAAATTAGATGTTTGTTTCTTGTGGCAACATCAGCAGAGGAGGGTTGAATCTTGAATTTCACTTCTTAGTCTCACTCAGATTTGTATGGTCAGGTCTGTAGGCTAATGGATCAACTTGACCTTGAGCTGACATGTGCTTCTTTGTGATGATAAGAATGAGGTCAAAGGACAGAACCTGTCCTGACTACATAAAAACCAGGATTGGGGAACATTTAGGAAGGAATGAGGTAGTGGTGTCATATCTACTTAGGCCAAAACCTATACCACCTGCTCTACCATTGGATATGAGGTGGGAGAGACAGCACTTGGCAGCCTCTGTTGAAATGAAATACATAGACCAATAATATTTGGTGTGAGAGTGAACAGAAGAGAAGTATAGCATTCCTTGTCCAGGATAGATAAGTGCAGATTTGAGCCTTTAATGCTGGCATTTTCTCCATATATAGGATTTAGATAATATCCTTCCTGTCAGGTCTGAGTTGGCCTGCTCCGGCCTAGGGAAGAAAAACCTTGGAGGCTGTCTTCCAAGGGCTAGCTGTTCCTATGACTATCTTTGCCACATCGCAGTGTTAAGTTAAATGTAGAATAAAATCTTAGCCTCACTGTAGAGCATCCTCGAGGGATATTTTGATAGAGGTTTTATTAAGTCTCTAGACTGCTTTTGGTAGTATGGACATTTTGACAATATTGATTCTAAAACTTCCAGAAGATATTAATGTTTAGGCCAAAGAGTTCCTGAAATTGTGATCTAAGCCAATGTCTCATACTTAAATAATGAAACTGAAGCCCAGCCCAGAAATGTCTGGCTTAGCTGTCCTGACCCATGGGTTTACATGTGCTGAATTCAATGTGAGGATCAAGAAGCATGCCAAGGTAAAGAATATAATTCACCAGAGATGCCTCTGTAGTTCACTGGTTAGGATACCTGAACAAAGTTCTTAATAATGCTTCTAAGTCTATTATATCTTACCTATAAAATTAATTTTATAAAACCTTAAAAAATAAAAATTATTATTTATGTAGAATGCTTAGACAAATTTCTAGCACAGAATAAGTGTTCAACAAATGATAGCTATTTTGCTATACAACACAATTCTTTTCAGCACTGTACCACTATACCAATAGTTTTTTGTCAAACATTTGTACCACTATAGTTTTGTACCACTATACCAATAGTTTTTTGTCAAACATTTGCATGACTGCTCATGGAAATATTATCTTCCCAAGAAAATTAAAAACTCCCTCATATCTAAGTAGAAAATTGATAATCATGCTAATTAAACCCTACTCTGTCTTTGAATCTGGATTTGTAGGAGTTGAGAGAATTTATGGGCTGCCTTCTATGTCATAGGCTATGCACCGACTAACTTAGATACTCAAATTTATATCCTCAACTCTAATAGTCAAGTCAGCTAATCTAGGTGGATATTAGATTATGGTTTTAGTTGAGGATTGTAAGATTCACAGAAATGATGTAAACATGCCTATTAGCAATCTAGTGAGTTGAAATCTAAAAACCTTCTGACATCTTGTTGGAGTTTTTCTCACTCTCCAAACTGGTTGTAAAAAAGATGCCAATGACCTATCATACTATGTGACTTGTGTAAACCTTCAGGAAGTAGGTTGAGTTAAGTCTGTGATTCTAGATCAGAGCACTTCAAGTCAATTTCTCATGGCTATTCATTTCTTTAGTGTTTGAGACCACCTGGAAGAGGTATCTGAGGTGTGTTGAAAATTCTCCTCTGTGTTGGACTTTCATTGACTCAGTGGAATTTTTGCATCCATTGAAGGACTGAGTCACCAGTTCCTTAAACTGCAGGGTGCAAAACTTGTTCTATAGACTCAATGGGCACAGAGTAACATGTGGGAGCTATGTCACATGTTATGTAAGACCTTCCACTCCTGTGTTCTCCTACTATGCTGGGCATAGCTTCAGAGCACCAAGAACTATCTGTGGCTTAGCACCAGTGACTGGCTTTAATGGTGATGTCTTTAACTGTTTTTTCCCTTCTCAGCTTCATAAACTTCTGATACCTATAACTTGCCATTTGTAAAAGCTCGTGATTATTTGCTCCTGGTTTCCTTTTCTGAAGTCATTATATATATTGGCCAGATGCAAGCATTCCTGAGGTAGAGTGTTTATGGCCAGTTTTAGCACCCAAGTAGACCAGAATGAACTTGCCGGTCCTGCTCAAGGCAAACTACCTCAGGTTTGTTTCATGGGATTTAAATGCTAGACACATAAATCAAGGAAGACAAAAACAGAGCTGTGTTTTGGAAGGAGTATCTCTACAGACAGGAGAAGGTGCTTCAATCTCTTTTCAATGTTCAGATTCACATAGCTGCTGGCCACCAACACAGGTTCTTATAATCTGATGTCTTTCCAAAACTTGATATGCTCATAAAGGAGGAACAGGTACCCTGAAAGAGAATGCCTCATTAACTGATGGTGCTGCAGGGAAAGAACTTCAACAAATAGGTGCTTTGCCATGTAGCTGACACTGAGAAAACGCTTGTGAAAAATACTTCAAATCAGGGGTCACCTTAGTGCCTTAATCAAAAATTAATATTGCTTATCCAGTCAAAGTGGCTGTTTGTATATAGCATATCTAAACAGCAGTGGCAGCATTAGCAGTAGAAGGTTAAATTTTGCACTTCCATTCATGGCTCAGTCAGGTTTGCAGGGTCAAGTTTGCAGGCTCAGGGCTCGTGAAGACAGCTCTACTCTCTGCTCAGATGTGTTTCTTTGTAGTGGGAAGAATGAGTTCAGAGGCTCACTCAGGATGGCATTGGAATCAAGATAAGATAACTACAGAAAACTTGGAGAGAGGTAATGTTCAGAAAAGGGTTGAATGAGTCACATCTGCCTAGGGCAAATGTGCACCAATTGCTCTGCTATTGGGTATGAGGTGGGCCTATAAGACTTGATATATGAGAGGAGACAAGGAAGGTGACATGCTCTCGTCCAGGACAAGTCACTGCAAGGTGGGCATTTTAAATGCTGGAGTTTTCTCCAAAAAACAGATCTTGAAAAGTTTCTACTTCTCAGGTCAGGGTTGACCAGGTCCTGACTTTAAAAATAACTTGGGCCGGACTCAGTGGCTCAATGTGTAATCCCAGCACGTTGGGAGGCCGAGGTGAGTGGATTGCCTGAGACTGTGGGTTTGAGACCAGCCTGGGCAACTTGGTGAGACCTCATCTCTACAGTAAGTAAAAAATTAGCCAGGCATGGTAGCGCGCACCTGCAGTTCTGGCTACTGGAAAGGATGAGGCAGAAGGATCACTGGAGCCTAGCATGTTGACGCTGGGGTGACCGTAAGTGTGTGTGCCACTGCACTCCAGCCTGGGTAACGAAATGAGACTCCAACTCAAAAGCAAAAATAAGAAGAAGGAGAAGGAGAAGGAGAAGAAGGAGAAGAAGAAGAAGTTGGAGGCTGTCTTTGCCAAGTTAAATGGGGAATATGTTGTCAAACTCTTAAATTGTCCCTGATGTGTGAGACTCTCCCTTCACTGGGATGGGGAGTGATATATTACCAGACAGTTATGATACCTACAGGGGTAGAATGTAATAATGGATAAGTGTGACCTAGAACACAGTACTTCTGTTTCTAGGTGACCCACATGTATTTATTTAACTCTTGTGTGTCGACATTCTACCTGCCCTGTATGGGTAAGAAGTCAAAGGAAGCTGTGTTTTTGGGAAGGTTTTGGGTCCCCCAGTGAGATGACAATGTAGATGATATACTTTCTGTCTTTGATCCTTTTATGAAAGCTAGTAAATATACTATTTGATTAAAGCCAAGTGTATTCTGAGTTATTTAGTGCTGCCACTACAGTTGGGCATGTTTATAATGCTCATCCCAGAATGGAGATTGGTGGCAGGAGTTATCCCCAGTGCCTGTGTCTGAGATGCTGGTCTCTCAAAGTGACTGTTTTTTCCCCCTGACAAGATGCTAAGACTAGGCCTAGGTCAATAACATATCTTCCTCCAGATACCTAAAAGTAGAAGAGGCTTGCTCCTCTCCTACATGTAGGAAACTTTGCTCCATCTGGGCCCATATTCCTGAAATAGCAGATGCATCTGTCTCTTTATTGTACTATAACTCCCAAAACTATCTTATGATCTCACACAGGGACGATTGGGCAGCCATAGGAGTCCTTTATTCTCTGGTCAACCTTTGCTGATCTTACTAACATTTTTTTCTGTCCATGTTTCTAAACATCTTGAACTGGCTTCATATGTACTACTTGAGAAGGAGACAGCAGAGACTAGCACTTCCTTGAATTATTGATTGTGTATTGAAAAACTCACATATTTCATTAGTGCCTCTTCCTGCTCTTGACAGCTGGTTGTCCTAAAATTGATTTTTTTGAAGCTTATTCAACACCTAACAGGTAAAGAGATGAGAAATGGAATGAAGATGAGACAGTAATTAGGAGAGCCAGCAAAGATTAAATATTAGATCAGAGGGCATAAGAGGGTAAAAGTTTGTCTCATGCCTAAGATTCTTCTTGAAAGAAGATTCTTGCCATGAAGTGAAGGACATCTGTCCAGCAGAGGCACCATTTGGCAGTTTTCAGACAGGGCTTAATTACTCTTAAAGGTTGGGATCTGGATATCATCTGATGTCACCAGAGCATTGTTCTGTGCTATAATGGCAGGCTAGGTATTAAGATTCCTTGGATCAGAATCCTGTGGAGTATGAAGTTCTGTCTATCTCTAAGACATGTTTTCTTGTTCTGGCAGAGGTTGCCATTGAGGGCAGCTATGTGGATAGGGATCTGAAGTTTCCAGTCAGGCAAGTGACAGTGCAAATCAGTCCCATGTTGAGACTCATTTCAACCAACTAAAAGATAGTGATCCAGCCTACAGATTCCATTATCAAAGGAGGTGATGATAAAACTGAAGATATGTAGTAATGTGAGAGTTGGAATAGGAAGATAGTCATTCTTCCTTGGAAGAACTTACCTTCCACAGGAAGTTTATAAACCCAGGGGTCTGTTGGTAGTTATCCCTTAGCATAGGAAATAGTAGGATTGCCTGTCTGGTCTTGTTGGTTAATAAAGCCAAGATATTATTTGCCATGGGACACTCAATTGACACAATAAATTGGTATTTTATCATTAACTAGTAAATATCAAGAACTCTGAATCTATGCTAATTATATAATTCATTATTTCAATGCACTTGGTCCTTGTGTGCTTCAGATACATATTCTTTACTCTGGTTGTTTGATCCATGCATGTTGATTTACAGTTGTCTTTAAATATGAAAAAATTGTGACTGCTATTTCTTCAAAACTCTCTTCCTCCTCCCTCTAGGAAATCCATTTATGCATCTATTAGGCCACTTAGTTTGCCTATAATTCACTATTATACTTATGTTTTCTGTGTCATTTTGGACATATTCTATTGTTCTGTCCTCGGGTTTCTCTGCAATATTCAATTTGCTGTGAATATCATTCACTGTAATTTTCATACATTAAGAGGGCATTAAGATGTCCTCTCTAATAGCTTGACTTAGATTGATTTTTGTCAGATTTTACTTGTATGTGTGAAAATCTTCATTTGGAGTTCCACCTAACTTATCCATGTGGCAGGGTCACCATTTACACATTGTGAACATCTGGGACACAGTGATAGCATGTAAGAATCGTATAATCATATACATTTTCAGCATATGGAATACAGTTAAAACAACAAACATAACTTCTTGTACTTCCCTGCATCCTCATGTTGGTTACAATTTATTTTTGTTCCTTCACCTTGTGCACATACAGGACCAGTTCCCCATGTATTCTGGTTGAGTATTGGGTTAGCTTCTAACCTGGATTCAAACCAAGACAGTTCAATGAAGCAAGGATGCTTTTTGTTTCTCCTCACCAGTTTCGTGTTGAAATTGCATCCTTGTGTGTAAATGTCTACTTAAATGGTATGCAGTAGAACTTCAGAGTCTGAGTAGTTTACCTGTATTTGTTGATGATGCAGCTATTGGTCCTGTCTGACTCCTATTCCATTTATTTCCTCCCTCAATCACAGGGACCATCACCCCTGAGCCTCTGTTTCTCAAATACAGTACCAGCTTTCTTCCAACAAGATCCAGTCAGTTGGAGAACCTAGTAAAGACGGAGGATAAGAGGAAAGGCAGTGCCAGGCTGCTTCATTTCCTTACCACCATAGGCCTTGTTTCTGAGTTTTCTTCATGGCTCCAGCTTCATCAGACAAGACAACTTTTGTGTCAGTTTCCAGTGAAAGAATCTACCATTCCCAAAGCACTAGCTAATCTAATTGCTTAATTAGCCTGGGAGCGATTACAAATGAATTTTGTCTTGAGGGATAGGTATCTTATTTTATGACCTCTCAGCCTTTAGTGTCATAAGCTACTACATCTCTTTAATCAGCACTAGGTGAGGAAGCATTCAGCTTTCCTTTACTTGTATATGTGAAATTCTTCATTTGGAGTCCCACCTAGCTTATCCTTGTGGCAGGGACAAAATTTGTTTTCCCTCTAAGTATATAGGATAGAAAATCAAGAAAATGATTTCCAGTTTTAAAAGTTCTTTGTCTTGGCCAGGCTCGGTGGCTCATCCTATAAGGATTGCCTGAACCCACGGGTTTGAGACCAGCCCAGAAAACTTGGTGAGACCTTATCTCTACAATAAATAAAAAATGAACCAGGTGTGGTAGTGCTGGCTTCTTGGAAGGTTGAGGTGGAAGGATCGCCAGAGCCCAATAGGTCAATGCTGGGGTGGCCATAAGTGAGTCACTGCACTCCAGCCTGGGTGACAGAGTGGGACTCCAACTCAAAAAAAAAAAAAAAAAGTGCCTTGTCTCTATGAAACTATGGTATACATTGAATATTAACAATAAAAATGTTTTACTCTAGTTTCATATGAGACTCTGATATTTATATCTCATTAGAAAACTTAGTTTCCAGACAACATTAAGCAGTTTGCCAATATTGGAAAACTCTTGGTGACATTTGAACCTGTACATATCCTGTAGCCTAGGAAATGGCTTTCCTATTAAATGAAATCAGCCTATATTAGACCTTTCAAAAGCCTGTTCTAGATTGCTTTTGATGATACAGGAAGTTCTGGATACTATATACCATATAGTATCACTTCTCAAAGTAAATCCCAAGTCTAGTTTTTATCATTATTAGAAAATATACTGAGTTCCTCCCTTATCCTAGTTCTCAAGCCTGACTTTGTTTATTAGGACAGTCTAAGACAGACAGTAATAAGAACAGAGAACGAAGAAGGCTTTAAACTAAATGGTTTAAATGCTGGGAGTCTTGTGTCTTTTGCCTGACTCAGACTATTTGAGGAAAGAGGAAAAAAATACCCCAAGTGGTCAGATAGGGTGTGTGTTCTGGTTAATAAAATGATGTCGTCTGTTGTCCTGGCCTTTCTATCAGACATGTTATCTGGCCTGATAGTTAAATAAACAACAAGAAAACTGTTGAGTGTGGGATCTAGATTTAGGAATTCAAATTCTTGTAATGACTTCTTGTCAGCAAGACTATAGGCAAACCTCAGTGTACAACGTGGTATATCCAATTCCTACTGGCACAGGACTGACAAGTGCCATGAAGACTTACAAAACTAGACATGTATATGTACAGAGATTCTATTGATTTTCTAAATTTTAATTAAAAGTTATTGTAAGTGTTTAAATTAAAAATTGGGGCTATTTGAATGCCTCATGTAGATGCCAAAAATCTCAAAACACTGGGAGCTGGCCTTTCTAAATCAAGGACCAGAGACAGTTTCCATATTTCACCCAGACAGAGTCTTGGGGCCTTTAGTAGCCTTGGATTTTGTAGGAAAAGGGTTTTGAGAATGGAGCCCTTCTGTGAGGCTAGGTTCGGGTGGCTCTGTGGGGACACACTCCTGCTGATGGGCACCAAGGAAAGTCAGTGAAAAGTGGCACTGTCCAGGACTATCTACTTGTTCACTCTGGAAGGTACAGAGTTCATAGATGCAAGGTAGTTACTGGCGACTGGCTACTAGGACAGCATAGGTGTAAGGAAAATCTGATGTGAAAAACCCAGAGTAGTGTGGCTTTTTGTGACTGAAGAGTCAATAAATAGTCTCTTCTAACAATGACCCACTATTAATCAATGGGGACACAGAAAGCATGTATAGGAAGTGATGACTTTTTTACAAGAAGGATGAGGAAGATTTTCAGTAACATGTCAAATTAAAAGATAATACTTCCAAAGAATGAAGGACATGTCTGATATTGGTGTCTTTGTGACTCTAGCCAAAAATGGCACCCCCAGATAAAAACAGCATACTTAACTCATCCAGCACTGATTTGCTGAGTTACCAACTAAGGGCATATCCAAAGTTAGTAAATCTGATTAGTTGATAAATTTAAGCTAGCAACAATATTCCACATTGAAGATGTGTCACTAGGATTTAAGGTTTGCCTTAACTGAATCATGGAACTGAGAACTCGGTAAAAAAAAAAATAAAAAACCTGGATGTGTAGAACCACTTCAAAGTTCAATGTTGTGCTGGAAAATTCTTCATGACATTTGCTTTGGTTGTCTTTGCACTAAGTTTATTTCCCTTGGTGCCTGAATATAGATCTTCATTCTGTTCCCTTATTGGAAGATTACTGGGTCTACATATTATTCACAGCTGCTCAGATGTGAAACTGGTCTGCTCCAGTCAGCAATCCGATACTGGTGCCCAAGCATGAGTCTCAGAATAAACGCCAGTTTGGAACTATATCATCAACAGAAATTAAGTGTTCCCCAAAATGTCACCACCTAGGACCAAATGGCTCTTATGCCAAAGCCCACTGATGTCTATAAATGGAAAGGTCACTGTAGGAGACATGCATCTCTGTCCTAGATGAAGCTTTCTGTGGAGTAGTCATGACCTAAAGCTGACTTTGCTTTCTTGGACACCCAAACAATCTTTGGGGCATCCTCAGTGGAAAATGAAATATCAATGTCACTTATCTACTTTTTGAAGTGATATATGGAATGATCTTTTTGCAAAAATGCCTTGTGGTATCTTCTTTGTATAAATTAGCTGTGCAGCCAAGAGCTAGATTTTGCTATGGAAGTAGCACCTAGTTCTTGTTCTTCTTGGGATTGGATATGAGGTGGTCTGTAGTTGTAGACATTGGGTGATAATTTAAAACCAGGAGAAAAGTACAATTGGCACTATGGGGATATCGTATTTCTCTGAAGTTGTGTGTACACACACATGCAAATATATGCAGGTAGGGAGCTCTCAAGACAAAACTAACAATCTAGGAATGAAGTAGTCTCTGATCCTTGAAGGAAGTTTGGTTTCTCTTAGATAAAAAACAGTTATACGAAAAATTCCACCTAGTCACTCTAGGTGGAAATAGAAGGTGATACCTTCCTCTTAGGCTGTGTAAAGTTCTTGTTTCTCTGGTTTTCACAGATGTCTCATGTGAATTGGATTATGGAACTTTCATGGACTTTAGATCTTGTCCTTGACCTCTAGTGTGACCCTCCCTTCAATGGCATGCCTGTTTCCTTTGAATTACCTCTCAGTTGTTTAGAGGAAGTCTGGTCATGAGACCAGAACTATGGGAGACCAGAGGGATCACAGGAGGGCCTCAGTTATATATATGTAAACACAGTCTGGTCATTCTGACTTCAATGTCACAGAAGCCTGGGTACTATGAAGGTTAAAACTCATGCTCTCAATGAGTGAGTTCCTGTGCTCCGGGTCTAAATATTGTCCTCAAAGTTTTGAGAATGGTTTGAACAAACAACCTTCTTCAAAGAGTGAAAACTAGACTTAGTTTATAGGGGTTGTCCAGGACTTTCAGTGCCCCCAATTAACATGCAGCTTTTGTTGAGTCATAAACAGATTCTCTTACTGCTTTAAGTTGTATCAGTAGAAGTGAGTCTTGAGTAGGAGAATGTTTGAGGGACTAGAAACTGGCAAGCAAGAGAACTTTCCCATACTATATTTCTCTGGGAATAGTCAACTGAGTTGTGGTAGGAAACAGGCATGTTGAAGAAGACTTGTGATACCCACATGTCCAACTGGAAGATGAATCAGCTAAGACTAATATTTTCCTTATTGTGTTGGACTTTCAGAAAATCAATGGGTTTTTTCTACCATCATGATTACAAATAGTCACAGAGTAATTTAAATATTTTGGGGTGCAAAATTTGTTCTAGAGGCTGTGGGAGCACCCAATAGTGTACATAAGCGATGTCACAAGTTACCAACCTGCAAATTTATATTCAAAGCATCAGATACACTCGAGCTAAGAACAGGTGACTGGCATTCATGGTGATGTTTTAAACAATTGTTCTTCCTTTTCTCAGCTTCTTAGACTTCTGAGTGCTAGAACTTGCCCTGTGAAGTCCATGAGATTTGTTTCTGGTTTCATTTAATACATATACTAAAATGTTTAGTTCCTTTGAGTTCTTATTTGTTGCAGGACTTACAAAATGGTTTGTTCTAACCTAGGACCTATTTAGCCACATAATAAAGGTGATGAAGCGAAGACAGGATTCAAGGAGGGTCTAACAGGCTTGGATCTTTTTTTTTTTCTTTCCAGAAGTAGAAAGGCTTTGAGTCAGCCACCCAGTGTTCTCATGGTGATGAATATTCTTTTGTTCTAATTTCCTAGGGGAAGAATAATCAGAATGACTGGATGGAGCTAAGGTAACCATGATGAGCATAAAAATCCTGGCCATTAGCAGTCACTCCCTCTTATGTGATAGTCATCATGGCCAGTTTAACCCCTGAGTGGCCCAGAGAGACAGCCAGGCCTGTCCTCCTGCCATGGGATACTCAATTGACACAACAAACGAAATTTTTTACAACTTAGATGGCATCAAGGATGCTAACGTGAGTCTCTGCAAATTTTAAGATTCACTTCATGATTCAGTTAACTTGTTTGTGTGTGCTTAAGATGCATAACCTGTACGTTGTGGGTTTGACTGTATGTGTTGATTAATAGTTGTCTTCTAATATTAAAATTTGACAACTACATTTTCAGATTTTTCTACCTCCTCCTCTCTTCAGGCAATCCATTTATGCATCTATTAGACCACTTAGGGTTTGCTCATACCCCTCTTTATTTTTTTCATGTATATTTAAATTTTTCTTTCTCATTTTAGCCGGTTAGGCTCTGTCTTCAAGTTAACTAATATTTTCCTCTGTAAATATATTTTAATGTGAATCTTATCCACTGTAATTTTATTCTTCACATGAAGATTTCCATTCTAAAAGTTTGCTTTACATCATTTTTATGTCATACACGTTAACTCATTGAACATCTTGGACACAGCGAAAACGGGTTGAACATAAATTGGATAACCCTATCCTAACTTTTCAACACAGGAATTATGGTTATGACAACTAACATAGCTAGCATATTGTTCTTCTCTGCATCTGTATCTGTGTTGGTTATAAATTATGATGCTGTTACATCACTTCATACATGTAAATAACTGCTTCCCAATGCTCTTCCTGGTTGAGTGTTGGGTTGTTCTCTTTTTTATAATCTGAACCAGAGTCAAACTAAGACTTTCCAGAAAACAGGAATGCTTTGTATTTCCCGTCTCTGTTAGAAGAACTGCATCCTTGTGGGTAAATGTCTACTTAAATGGCATGTAGTAAAGTTTTGAAGTCTGAGCAGCTTACCTCTTTTACTGATTATGCAGCTATTGGTCCTGGTTGATTTTTAACTCATGCTTTCCCCCTCTTTTTACGTCAGTCACAGAGTACATTACCTTCCCTAGGTTCAGTACCAGCTTTCTTCCAATCAGGCCCAGCCAATGGCAGAACAGATAGGAGACTAAAGTAAGGGAGAAGGGAAGTATCAATGTGCTTTACCTCCTCACTGCCACAGACTTCATTTCTTCATGGCTCCAGCTTCACCAGATAGGATAACATCTGTATCAGTTTTTAATGGAAGACCCTATCCTTGAGCTCCAAAAATGACAGCTAATTCAATTGTCCAATCAGCCTGGGAATGGTCAGAAATGGGTCCTCTCTTGGAGACTAGGTACAATATGTTACATCTCATGGACTCTTGGTCAATAGCATCATATATTGTTACATCTTTTATCAGGACTAGATGAGAGAGTATTCAACTTTTCATTACTTGTTTACATTACCTTCTTCCAGATGTTTACAGTTTCACATAGCTAATCCATGTTCAGAACCAGCTCTTGCATCCCTTCCAAATAAGTAAAATGAGAACCAGGACAATGGCTTCCAGTTTAATAACACAATTGTCCATCTCTAAACCTAGGGATTATACTGAATATTGACAATGAGATATCTTACTGCAGTCTCATAGTGGGAGACTCTGATATTCGTACTTTTACTTATGGCATTAGAAAGTGTAGGGTTCTAGGCTTGAACTCCTCCCCAGATATATTAGACAATTTCCCAATACTGGAAGATTCTAGGTGACATGTGGAGCAATGCACATATTGTAGCCTATGAAATGGCTTTCTTATCAAACAAGCTCAGTCTGTACTGGATTTTTCAGGAGAAAATCCTAGATTGCTGCTGATGATGCAGGAGGTCCTAAAGACCAGGTATTGTTGCTTTCCCAGTAAATTCCAGGTATATAATTTTATTACTAATAATAAAATTATTGGTCCTAGACCTGGAACCTGACTTTGTTCATTAGGACAAACTATAATGAGCATGGGATGGAGAAGGCTTTTACACTGAATGGGAGCAATGCTTAGACTTGCATTCATTTCTTTCAGACTAAACAAACCTCACTCAAAAGACTGACGATTTGGGATGCTGTGACTAATGAAATGGTTTAGTTGATTGTCCTGGTCTTTCCCCCAGGTTTGTTACCTAGGCTGATAGCAAATAGCCCACCAGAGAACTATGGGGTGTGATATCTACGTAGAATAATGCAAGTTCTTTTAATGACTTCCCCCCAGCAAGGCTACTGGCAAACCTCAGTGTAGAAAGTCATGTACCCATTCCCTGTGGGTTCTAGGCGAAAACTGCTGTGAATTAGAAAAATAGACACGTGTATATGCAGAGATTCAACTGACTTAATCTGGTTTAATGAGAAATTACTGCAAACCTCAAACTATAAGTTAGAAACATTCTATTGCCAAATGTGAAAGTGTGGGTGACAAAAAGCTCTTTGACCCAGTGTCTCTGTGAGTCAGGAAGGTCAGATCCCAGATTCTTCCCATTTTTTCTTTTTACTCTCATAATAAGTCAAATAAGGTTTTTGGTAGCTTCTAGTTTCACAGAAAATTAGTTTAGTGAGGAAAGCCCCTTGGCAGGGCCACGCTCCAAAAAGAAGAGAGACAGGGACGCTGTGGGGAGAACTCCTGCTGAGGAGTACCAGGGAAGGTCAGTGAAGTGGCACTGTCTTGGGCTACTTCTTTATCCCTGTTCACAAGGAAAGATCAAGTTTATAGACACATGGTGGCTGATGGTGACAAACCCAGAGCAGTGTGGCATTTTGCAGTTAGAGATTCACTGACCCATTATTAATCGATAACCTATTGTTAATCGTTGGAAGTACCACAAAAACGTGTTATCAGAGACATTTCCATGGAAGAGTGAGCAGGATGTATAGTGCCCCGTCAAATCAGAAGACCCACCTGAGAATGAAGGACCTGTTTACTATTGGGTCTTTGAGCCAGTCATGCTGATTTTATTGTAGGGACATCCATCATTGGTTAGAGTCAGAGGGTAAGCACTGGCTCTGCCAAGCCATCAAGCAGGGGCATATTCAGAGAGCAGACAGATCTTCTGACATGATGAAACTTAGCTGGAAACAAGGTACTCCACGTGGAGATGTCACAAGCGTTTAGATCTTACCTTAACTGATGCACACAACTGAGGACTCAGTGAAAGAGGCTGGATGTGTCTTAGAGCTACTTCCAAGTAGGCTGTTGCTCTGGGAAATTCTCCATACTCATGGTTTGGTGTTCTTTGCACCTATTCCATACCTAAATATTAATCTTCATACTCTTCCCTGATTGGAGGGTCGCTGGAACTGAGGACTGTCCCCAAATGTGAAGCTATTCTCCAATTAGCAAGTTGAACTTGGTACCAAAGGAAGACTCTCAGAACGAATGCCTTTTTGGAGCTATATCATCCATAAAGAACAAAGATCCTTGTAACATGCCATTACCTAGGACCAAATGACCATTATTCCCTGTGCCAACTGATTTGTACAAGTGGTATAGGCACTGTGAGAGATGCAGCTCTCCATACTGGATGTAGCCTTCTATGGAGACATTTTTTTTTTTTGGACACTCTAAAATATCTTCAGGGCATCTTCAGTGAAGACTGAAATATCACTGTCATTTTACCTGCTCCTTTTTGAAATGAAATACAGAATGATTTTTTTCAAAACTGCCTTATGGCATCTTCTCGATATAAACAAACTATATTGAAGCCAGATTGTGATATGAAGATAGCACCTCCTCCAGTTCTACTTGGGTGTTTGATGTAGGGTGACCTGTGGTTTTAGACACCCCATGTTTATTCAGAGGCCAAGAGGAATGTTACACTTGCTGTATGAAAGAAAACAGGGCATAGTTCTGAGGTTTTCTGCACATAAATATGTAGGCAGGTTAACCTGAAAACAAAGTATAAATACAGGAATGAGTATTATATGATTATGGTAAAAAAAATTTGGCTGCTTCATAGAGAAAAATTTTATGAGAAAGCCCTCCTAATTATTCTAGAAACAGCAGGTAATGCTTTCATATTAGACAAGTTGTGTCAAGGTCCCATTTTTATGATTCTCATGGAAGTCTTGGATGTGCATTGAACTCTAGAATCATCAAGGACTTTGAACAATGTCATTCTCTTTCTCAGTGTGTGGCATTCTCAGCACTGACATGTGTAACCTTGACCTAAATGTCAAATGTTTGGGGATTTCTGAGTATGAGACAAGAACTGTGAGTTGGAGAGTTAAAGGAGGACACAAGAATGTGTACATGCGTACCCACTGTAGTAATTCTGAATTCAAAGACACAGGACCTGGGTGCCATGCAGGGTATAACACATGCCTGGAATGAAAGAATTCTTATGCTCAGAATCTGAACATTGGCTCTCATGTTCTCAAGGTGGTTTGATCAAACTGTCTTCAAAAGTTGAAAACTAAAAATATGGAAATAGTCCTGTTTAAAGGAGTGATCCAGGACACTCCCCCCAATTAATATTTAGTTTCTTTTAAAATTTTTATTTCTTATTTTAAATATGTGGGGTATAATACAGAGCTAGGTATACAAATGTTCATTATGCAGATACCCTCATTGATGAGGTGTGTCCCTCTCTTCCTTGGCAATTTCCTTCAACTGCCAATCCTAACCCCCCCACCTCCCCCCGGCAGTTTCCCACTACTGCCAATTCCTTTCTTACAGTGTTATGATATTTAGCTTCTTTTGAGCGGTAAAAACCAGACAGTTCTCAGTTTGTATAATTAATTGTGTTCAGCAGAAGTGAGTGTTAGATAGGAGAGTATTTAAGAGAAGATAAGAAAGGAAAGTTATTTTCTTTCCTCTGGGAAAATTAAACTGAATTGCATTACAAAATGGCATGTTGGAGAAAGGTCTTGTAAATTTTATGCAACTACCTAGAAGATGAGTCAGCTGAGGAGTGAAGGAAGTTTCCTCTGTTGGGCTTTCATTGAATGTATGGAGTCTTTGCATCCATTGAAGTATGGAGTCACCAGGTTCTTAAACCTCAGAGTGTAAAATTTGTTCTACAGGATTAATGGGCACAAACTAGCATCAGTGAACCATACCACACGTTATCTAGAGCCTTTTCCTGTGTGCAACTACCACTTCTGTGTTGAGATCCATAACAACAGGTATTCTCTGGGGCTTAACACTGCTGACTGGTATTAATGATGATGTCTTAAACTATTGTTGTTTACCTTTGCTACTTTATAGACTTCTGATATCTAGGACTAGTTATTTGTAGGAGTCCATGAGACTTTGCTTTTTGTTTCCTTTTAAGTAGTTATTATACATACTGGCCAGTAGAGGTGCTCCTCCTATCTTGATCATCATCATGGCCAGTTGTATTCCCCAAGTGGACCAGAGAGGGCAGGCAGGCCTGAACTTGATGCTGCCTCATATTTTTTCCAGGGACCTTGGGGCTAGGCAGATGGACCATAAATGGCACAGCCAAAAGTGGAAATGTGGTTTAGCACAAAGTGGATAAAGAAAATGTGATACGTATACACGATGAAGTATTATGCAGCCATAAAGTAGAACAAAATCATGAACTTTGCAGCAAATTGGATGGAGTTGGAGGCCATCATGCTTAGTGATCTATCACAGAAACAAAGAACTGAATACTACATGTTCTCATTCATAAGTGAGACCAGAATATTAATCACATTAACACGGAGGGATGAGCAGTCTACTGGGCACTGCCAGGGGAGGAGGGAGGGAGGGAGAGAAGGGGGCTCATAACAACACAAAGTGTACTTAGTCTCAAACCAGGGAATTGAGGACCAGTTAGAGGCTAAAACTTCACCTGCATGCAGCCTACTTCTGTAGTTAATCCTGACTTGTAGCCCACATCTCTATAATAAAATGAGAGTTAATCTGTATTAATAATCAGTTTTATACCTCAAGGTTTATATACATTCAGACAACTATAGAATCTGGTTTCTTTCCAGAACTGAGATACTTGGCAGGGAGGAGGAGCAAGTATTCCTGCAAGAGACTATATTCATTGACTAAAATTGTGTTTGCAGAGGAAGACGGACTCTCGCAGATATGTTTTTGGTCATGAAATCAAAATTGGAAAAAAGATCACAAAAAATAGCAACAAACGAAAAGACATTTTGTATTTGTTATTAAAACAGATTGGACATGTTTGTCTCCTGTATCAATATTGCAGTGGAGAGTCGAATCTTGCACTTCCCTTTCTGAACTCACCAGGTCTGCAGGCTCAGGGGCCAATTCTATCCTCAGCTGAAATGTGCTTTTTTGTGATAGGAAGAATGAGGTCAGAAAAAAAGAGACTCTTTCATGACTGCATAGGCACCAGGAAGCAAGAATTGCAGACAACTTAGGGAGAGAGTATTTTTGACGGGATAGGATGGTTGGGTTATATTGGCCTAAACCAAAATGTGTACCAACTATCCTGCCATTGGGCATGGGTTAGGAGGAGCAACACTTGGCATTTCTTTGCTAAAATGAAATACATATGGCACCAACAAAACTTCCCTAAAGTCCACAAAGGCATGGACAATAAATAGCATGATGCTGAACAACTACTGGGTCAACACTGAAATCAAATCAGAAATTAAAAGATTCCTGGAAACAAATGAAAATGAAGAAACATCTTACCAAAACTTCTAGGATGCCATGAAAGCAGTTCTCGTATATCTCTATGAGCACACATCAAGAAAATGGAAAGATCACAAGTTGAGAACCTAACAAATCACCTAAGGGAGCTAGAAAGAGAAGACTACCAAAACCCTAACTTTAGCAGAAGAATTCAGATAACCAAAATAAGAGCCCAAATATGGAACGTGGACAACAAAAATATCATGGAAAACAACAAAACGAAAATCTGGTTATTTGAAAGCATTAACAAGATTGATGGACCCCTAGCCCTAATGACCAAGAAAAAGCCCAAATAAACACAATCAGAAATACAAAAGATCAAATCACAACTGACCCCGAAGAAATACAAAAGATTATCAGAGATTACTATGCACACCTGTATGGAAACAAACTTGATAACTTAAATGAAATGGAGGACTTTCTGACATCACACAACCTCCCCAGGTTGAAACAAGAAAACATTGAGACACTAAATAGACCAATAACAATCCAAGAAATTGACTCTGTCATACGAAAACTACCTACCAAAAAAGCCCTGGACCGAATGACTTTCCAGCAGAATTCTACAAAATGTACAAGGAGGAGCTGATATCAATCCTATTGAAAGTATTCCAGGCAATTGAGAAAGATGGAATTCTCCCCAAATTATTTTATGAAGCTAATATCACACTGATACCCAACCTGAATAAAGATCCAACAACAACAACAAAAAGAGAACTACAGGCCAATATCCCTTATGAAAATAGATGCAAAAATCCTCAACAAGATTCTAGCAAATCAAATCCAAAAACACATTTCAAAAATCACCCACCATGACCAAGAAGGCTTCATCCCTAGGATGCAGAGCTGGTTCAGCATTCGCAAGACCGTAAATGTCATTAAATACATTAACAGATGTCAAAACAAGAACCACATGATTATATCGTTAGATGCAGAAAAAACTTTTGATAAAATCCAGGATCCCTTCTTGATAAAAACCCTCAAACACCTAGGTATAGAAGGAACATACCTCAAAATACTAAGTGCCATCTACGATAAACTCACAGCTAACATATTGCTAAATGGGCAGAAATTGGAAACATTTCCCCTGAAAACTGGAAAAAGACAAGACAGCCCACTCTCATCCTTCTGGTTCAACATTGTATTGGAAGTCCTAGCTTGGACAATTAGACAAGAGAAGGAAATCAGGGGTATCCAAGTAGGAAAATAGGAAGTCAAGTTATCCCTCATGGCTGACGATATGATCCTATACCTCAAAAATCCAAAAGAGTCAATCAAAAACCTGCTTGCACTGATTAAGGACTTTGGCAAAGTGTCAGGGTACAAAATAAATGTGCAAAAGACAGTTGCATTCTTATACACCAACAACAAACAGACAGAGAACAAAAAAAAAAACACAATCCCATTCACAATAGCCTCACAAAAAATGAAATACCTCGGCATCTTTCTAACCAGAGAAGTAAAAGACCTTTACAATGAGAACTACAAAACACTGCTCAAAGAAATCCAAGAAGACACAAACAAATGGAAAAATATTCCATGCTTATGTATTGTAAGAATCAACATTGTTAAGATGTCCATCCTACCAAAGGCAATCTACAGGTTCAGTGCAATATTCATTAAATTACCAACATCATTCTTATCAGACCTGGAAATGACAATACAGAAATTCATATGGAAACATAAATGGCCATGAATAGCCAAAACAATCCTTAGCACAAGAAACAAGGCAGGACGTTTCACTCTTCCGGACTTCAAACTTTACTGTAAGCTTACAGTAATCAAAACAGCCTGGTATTGTTACAAGAACAGGCATGTGCCAATGGAACAGGATAGAGATTCTGGAAGCAAAACCTCAATTTCTCAACCAACTCATCTTTGACAAAGTCTCCAACAACAACCACTGGGGAGAGGAGAACCTACTCAGTAAATGGTGCTCAGAAAATTGGCTGACCACATGCAGAAGATTGAAACAGAACCCTTACTTATCATCATACACAAAAATTGACTCTAAGTGGATCAAAGACCTAAATGTAAAACCTCAAACTATAAGAATCTTAGAAAATGCAGGAGACACCCTTATGGAAATTGGAACTTACAACCTATTCGTTATCAGAACCCTAAGTGCCCATACAATAAGAAATAAGATAGACAAGTGAGACCTCATCAAACTGATGAGTTTCTGCAAAGCAAAAGAAACCATCAAGAGAGCAGGGAGACAGCCCACAGAATGGGAAAAAATATTTGCCAATTGTATATCTGACAAAGGCCTAACATCTAGGATCTACAAGGAACTCAAATGCGCCAAAAAGAAAAAAAAGCCCCATTCAAAAGTGGGCAAAACTGCTAGGGGAGGTAGGGACATACCTCATCAACAAGGGTACCTGCATAATCAGTGTTTGTATACCTAACTCTAAATTGTACCCCACGTCTTTATTTAAAAAAATTGGGCAAAAGACATGAATAGACACTTCTCAAAAGAAGATAGAAGATATACAGGTAGCCAACAGACATATGAAAAAGTGCTCAGTCTCACTCATCATCAGAGAAATGCAAATCAGAACCACATTGAGATACCACCTAACCCCAGTAAGAATGGCCGTCATTAATAAAACAGACAACAACAGCTGCTGGCAAGGATGTAATGAAAAAGAAACGCTTTTACACTGCTGGTGAGAATGCAAACTAGTGCAACCTCTTTGAAAGACAATGTGGCAATTTCTGAAAGAGCCAGAAATTGACCTTCCATATGACCCAGCAATCCCCCCCCGGGAATATACCCAGAGGAACTCAAATCATTCTTCAAAAAAAAGATACCGGCACACGCATGATTGTTGCAGTTCTATTCACAATAGCAAAACATGGAACCACCAAGCTGCTCATCGAAGATGGGCTGGATTTTAAAAATATGGTACATATACACAATGGAATATTATGCAGCCATAAAGAAGGACACACATATGGACTTTGCAGCAACTTGGATGGATTTAGTGTCAATCATACTAAGTGATCTATCACAAAAAGGACAGAGGTACCGTATGTTCTCTATTATAAACGGACCTTGAACAATTATCATAATACTATAAGAAAGGGATTGGAAGTAGTGGGAAACTTCCAGGGGAGGGGGAGGTGGGATTGGCAGTTGAGGGAAACTGTCAGGGGATGGAGGGGCATACCTCATCAACAAGGTTACCCGCAAAAAAAAGAAAAGAAAAGAAATACATCAGGCCAGTAAGACTTGCTATATGAGAGAGGACATAAAGAACATGTGACAGCCCATTGTTCAGGATAGGTCAGTGCTGATACGAGCCTCTAATGTTGTAATTTCTTCCTGACAACATTCTCCTTGTCAGGTCAGGGGTAACACAGGTCTGCCTAGGAAAACAACTTGGAGACTGTCATCTTACACCTTTTGCAGTTCACCTGGCCAAGCTACAGAGTTAAGAATGGTGTTGGCCTCAGTATAGAAGAGCTCTTCATTGATATTTTGATAGGACTTGCATTAAATCTGTATACTGCTTTGAGAAATAAGAACATTTTGACAATATTCCAAGAATTCTAAGAGATTTTCATATTTTTGCCTGGTAGATTCTGAAATAATCTTTTCAGTCAACTCATAAGTTTCTTGCCGAGCTAGCGTGTCTCACGGGCTTACCTGCCTTGAATCGATGCTGTGGATAGAGTGCTGTGTAAAGAACATAATTCAACCTCAGACATTTCTGTAATTCACTGGTGTGCTGCCTGTTGCAAAATTCTTAATCATTCTGAATCTGACATCTCACCTTTAAAAATGGGCTAATAAGGTTTATGATACTGTGAGTACTAAAAAATATGATTCATGTGGACTCTTAGGCCAATACCTAGCAGCTGAGATAAGCATTCAATAAATAAAGCTATTTTTGTATTCAATACAATTTTATTCAGTTTTCCATATCATTATACTGTTAACATTTTTTTTGCCAAGGATTTTCAGTTTTTAACATGGGAATTAATTCTCTTCACAAGATAATAAAGACACACCCTCATGTCTATATGAAAAGTGTACAATCTAATTAAACCTTACCCTGTCTTTGAATTTGGCTTTGTAGGTGCTGATAGTATCTATAAGAATGACTTCTATGTCACAAGCTAGAAGTCAACTGCCCTAGATACTCAGCTATATACACCCTAACACTCAAATAAATTAATCCAGTGGGCATTTAGGATCATGTTTTCAGATAAGGATTATGAGATTAAGAGGAATGATATGTTCTCACTCATAAGTGGACCTTGAACAATTATCATAATACTGTAAGAAAGGGATTGGCAGTAATGGAAACTGCCAGGGGAGGGGGGAGTAGGATTGGTAGTTGAGAGAAACTGCCAGGGGAGGGAGGGGCACACCTCATCAACACGGGTAGCTGCATAATGAATATTTGTATACCTAAGCCTGAATTATACCCTACATCTTTAAAATAAAGAAAAAATAAACAACCAAAAAGAAAAATAGAAGAAGAAGAAGAATGATATAAACTTGCCTCTTAGTAACCTGTTGGTGAGTCACAGTCTGAGCTGAAGTCTGATACCTTGCCAACAGTTTTCCCAATCTCCTACACTGGGTTAAAAAAAAAAAAAATGATGTTGCTGACCCATCAGATTGAGTGACTTAGAGTGCAAACCTTTGCGAAAGTAGGCTGAGTTAAGTCTATGACTCTGGATCAGAATACTTCAAACCAGTTTCTCAGGATCACTCATCATTTCATCTAGCAGTGTTTGAGCCCACGCTGTGAACAAGAACTGAGGACATAAAAATGAACTTCCTTGAAAGTGTCTGTAGTATATAAGGACAGACAAATCAAGTGACTGAACAATCATCGTACAGTCTGACAAATCTTTTATTGGAAGACTGTATAATGCAAATGGGACTTAGGAAGTCTTTATGAAATACTTTGCTTGACAGACATTTTTTATTTTTGTTTTTTATTTATTTATATTTTTTAGTTTGCTTTTGTTTTGCCTTTTAATTTTTTTATTTTAAAGAAGGGGGGTATAATTCAGGGTATACAAATGTTCATTATGCAGGTACCCTTGATGAGGTGTGCCCCCGCTTCCACAGGCGGATTCCCTCCACTGCCAATCTTGCCTCCCCATCCCCAAGCACCCCCCCCCCACAGTTTCCCGCTACTGCCGATCCTTTTCTTATAGTATTATGACAGATATTCAAGGTCCGCTTATGTGTGAGAACATGTGATATTTAGTTCTTTGTTTCTATGAAAGATCACTCAGTACTATAGACTCTAAGTTCATCCCAGTTGCTGTGAAGTTCATGATTTTGTTCTTCTTTATGGCTGTATAATATTTCATCATGTATATGTACCACATTTTTTTAATCCAGTCTTCTTTTGATGGGCAGCACCAGTTGGTTCCATGTTCTTGCTATTGTGAACAATGCTGCAATAAACATACGTGTGCAGGTACCTTTTTTATAGAGTGAATTGAGTTCTTCTGCGTATATTCCCAGTAGGGGGATTGCAGGGTCATATTGAAGGTCGGTTTTTAGATCTTTTAGGAATCACCACACTGTTTTCCACAGAGGCTGTACTAGATTACACTCCCACCAACAATGTAGAAGTGTTCCCTTTTCACCACATCCTCTCCAGCATGTTATTTTTTGTTATTGATGATGGCCATCCTGACTGGAGATAGGTGGTATCTCAGTGTAGTTTTAATTTGCATTTATTTGATGACTAGTGAGGCTGAGCGTTTTTAATGTATCTGTTGGCTGCTTGGATGTCTTCTTTTGAGAAGTGTCTATTCATATCTTTTGCCCACTCTGTAATGGGACAGTTTGTTTTTTTCTTTTCAGCATGTTTGAGATCTTTGTAGATGCTAAATGTTAGGCCTCTGTCAGACATACAGTTGGCAAATATTTTTTCCCAGTCTGTGGGCTGTCTCCCTGCTCTCTTGATGGTTTCTTTGGCTTTGCAGAAGCTTGTCAGTTTGACAAAGTCCCACTTGTCTATGTTATCACTTATGGCATGGAAACTTGAGGTTTTGATCAGGAATTGGTTGTCAGTTCCGATTTCCATAAGAGTGTCTCCTGCACTTTCTAACTTCTTACTGTTTGAGTTTTCACGTTTAGGTCTTTGATACATTTAGAGGTGATTTTTGTGTAGGGGGATAGGTAGGGGTCCTGTTTTAATCTTCTGCATGTGGTCAGCCAGTTTTCCCATCACCATTTACTGAATCGGTTCGCCTCTCCCCAGTGGTTAGTGGTGGAGGCTTTGTCGAAGATGAGTTAGTTGAGAAATTGAGGTTTTGCTTCTGGAATCTCTATCCTGTTCTATATGGTCTATATGCGTGTTCTTGTACCAATACCAGGCTGTTTTGATTATTGTAACTTTATA
The DNA here is from genome assembly GCF_000164805.1 of Carlito syrichta. Taxonomy (NCBI): domain Eukaryota; kingdom Metazoa; phylum Chordata; class Mammalia; order Primates; family Tarsiidae; genus Carlito; species Carlito syrichta. The sequence continues at coordinate 550,587 of NW_007253911.1, forward strand.
ATAAGGTTTGAAGTCTGGGAGTGTGATACCTCCTGCTTTGTTTTTTTGTTTTTTGTTTTTTTTGCGGGGTTTTTTGGTTGTTTTTGTTTTTGTTTTCTAATGATGATTTTGGTTGTTTATGTTTCCATATGAATTCCTGTATTATCATTTCCAGGTCTGAGAAGAATGATGTTGGTAGTTTATTGGGTATTGCGCTGAATCTGTAGATTGCCTTGGGTAGGATGGACATCTTAACAATGTTGATTCTTTCAATCCATGAGCATGGAATAATTTTCCAATTGTTTGTGCCATCTTTGATTTCTTTGAGCAGCGTTTTGTAGCTTTCAATGTAAACATCTTTCATGTCTCTAGTAGGAAGATACCAAAGTATTTGATTTTTTTCTCGCTAATGTGAATCGGATTGTGCTTTTTATTTGAGTTTCTGTGTGTTTATTGTTGGTGTATAGAAACGCAACTGTCATTTGCACATTAATTTCATACTCTGAGACTTTGCCAAAATCCTTTATCAGTGCAAGGATATTTTTGGCAGATTCTCTTGGATTTTTGAGGTATGTGATCATATCATCCATGAAGAGGGATAATTTAACTTCCTCTTTTCCTATTTGGATACCCTTGATCTTCTCTTGTCTGATTGCTCTAGCTAGGACTTCCAATACTATATTGCACAAGAGGGGTGAGAGTGGGCATCCTTGTCTTGTTACAGTTTTCAGGGGACATAGTTCCAATTTCTGTCTGCTTAGCAGTATGCCGACTGTGGGTTTTGCGCAGATGGCTCTTACTATTTTGAGCTATGTTCTGTCAATGCCTCAATGTTCGAAGGTTTTTATCAAGAAGGGATGCTGAATTTTATCAAAAACTTTTTCCGTGTCTAAATATGTAATCATGTGGTTTTTGTTTTTATATCTGTTGATGTATTTAATTATGTTTATGGTCTTATAAATGTTGAACCAGCCCTGCATTCTGGGGATGCAGCCTACTTGGTCCAATGATTGTCCAAGTGGTGAATGATTTTTGAGATGTGCTGTTGAGTTCAATTTGTTAGGATATTGTTGAGAATTTTAACATCTATGTTCATCAAGGATATTGGCCTGTAGTTTTCTTTCTTTGTTGGATCTTTACCTGGTTTGGGTATCAATGTGATATTATCTTTGTAAAATGATTTGGGGAGAGTTCCATAATTCTCAATTGCCTCGGATACTTACTTCCAATAGAATTGGTTCAGTTCCTTCTTGTACGTTTTGTAGAATTCTGCTGGAAAGCCATCTGGTTCAGGACTTTTTTTTGTAGGTAGTTTTCTTATGACATGGTCAATTTCCTGGATTGCGATTGGTCTATTTAGGGTCTCAATTTCCTCTTATTTCAACCTGGGGAGGTTGTGTGATGTCAGAAAGTCCTTCGTTTCCTTTAGGTTTTCAAGTTTGTTTCCACATAAGTGTACATAGCAGTCTCTGGTAATCTTTTGTATTTCTTTAGGGTCAGTTGTGACTTGATCTTTTACATTTCTGATTGTGTTTATTTGGGCCTTTTCTCTCTTTTTCTTGGTCAGTCTAGCTAGGGGACCATCAATCTTGTTTATCCTTTCAAAGAACCAGCTTTTTGTTTTGTTGATTTTTTTTGTATTATCTTTTTCCCCCAATGTCCTGAATTTGGGCTTTTATTTGGTGATCTGGATTCTTCTGCTGAAGTTAGGGTTTTTGTGGTTTTACTTTCCCAGCTCCCTTCAGTGATTTAACTCATGATCTTTCCATTTTCTTTATGTGTGTTTGTAGAGATAGGAAATTCCCCTCTTATGCTACTTTCATGGCATCCCAGAGGTTTTGGTAAGATGTTGCTTCATTTTCATTTGTTTCCAGATATCTTTTAATCTTTGTTTTGATTTCCACATTGGCCCAGAAGTTGTTTAGCATCATGTTGTTTAGTGTCCATGTTTTGTGGGTTTTGGGTGAACTTTGTTGGTGTTGATATTTATTTTTATTCCACCGTTGTCTGAGATGGTGCATGGCAGGATTTCAATCTTGTGAAATTTGTTTATGCTTGACTTATGGCCGAGGATGTAATTGATCTTAGAGGATGTTCTTTGTGGTGATGAGTTGAATGTATATTACATGGTTGTTGGGGGAGTGTTCTGTAGGTATCAATTAAGTCCATTTGGTCAAGTGTCATGCTGAGGTTCCAGATCTCCTTGTTGATTTTTTGTCTTGATAATCTGTCTAGGATTGTGAGTGGGGTATACAAGTCCCCAGATGTGATAGTGTTAGGGTCAATATCTCTTTTTAGTTTGCCTAGAAGCTGCTTTATGAAAGTTGGTGCTCCTATGTTGGGTGTCTATATGTTTAGGATGGATATTTCTTGTTGATGGTTGAACCTTTTATTATTATGTAGTGACCTTCTGTATCTTTTTAAATTTTTAATAGTTTAAAGGGTATTTTATCTGATATTAAGATTGTGACTTCTGCTTTCTTTTGTATTCCATTTGCCTGAAATTTTGTTTCCTATCCAGTTACTTTGAGTCTGTGAATGTCCTTTCTGGAGAATGAGTCTCTTGGAGACAATATATTGTTGCTTCATGACATTTTATCCATTTTGCCATTCTGTGTCTTTTCAGTGGTGCATTTAGTCCATTCACCTTCAGGCTAATTATTGAAATGTGACAGTTTATCCCTGTCATAAGGTTCTTATAGTTTGTTGCTGCTGCTTGTTTGTTGGATTTCTTTTGATTTGGGGGTTGATTCATGTATGTTTTCAGTCTTTTTCCTGCATTCTTGTGAAGGGCATTGTTGTTCTTTTTTGAAATCTTTAAAATGAGGAACTTCCTAATTGGATACTCCAGGTGAAGGATCTGCACATAGTGAGAAGAGTATGTACAAATCATTGGACGAATGCATGCTCAGTAAGCAGACTACTTGCAATCATGCAGATGGGAAGCTATTCTGCTCCTGTTAGCAAGTGAATGCTGGTGTCCAAGCATGGCTCTGAGTCAACAACTGTAGGAGCTAAGTCATCCGTGCAGAACAAGAGTCCCTATTAATTCCATTACCTAAGACCACTTTGCCATTATTCTAGTGTCTACAGATTTCTGTAGGTAGAAAAGTCATTGTAGGACGCACAGTATCCATGCTAGATAAACTTTCTGTGGAGACATTTTATGACTTAAAACTGATTTTCTTCCTTAGATTCCCCCTAAAATGTTAGAATCAACCTTAGTGGAGACTGAAATATTATTGTTTGGCACTTTACATATATTAGTTTAAAAGCATCTTTGAGGGTCTTTCAGAGAGGTTTGATGGCATCTCCTTCAACTGTGTTGAAGCAAAGAGCCAGATTGCCCATGAGGCTGATAGCACCTCTTCTGGTTTTATTTGGGCCATGAATACAGGGTGATCTGCTGTAAACACTAGGTCCTAATTGCATGATTGAGAGGAATGTTCTCTTGGCTCTTCATGACCAGGACGTATTGCTGACATCCTGTGCACACATAAACATGTATGTAAGGGATCTGAAAACAAAGTTTTTGGTTTTTTGATCTTCAAACTAGTAGTATCTAATCCTCAAAGGACATTTGCTTTCATCCTACAAAAATTTTTCTGCCCAATCATTACTGGTCATTCTATATATATCAGGTGGTGCTTTCATTTAGTCAAGTTGTGTGACAGTCCCACTTCCCTGGTTCTCATGGGAGCCTCCTGTATAAATTGAACTCTGGAAACTTCATGGACTTTAGATCTTGTCCCCATCCTCTAGCGTGGCCTTCTCTACACTGGCATGCCTATTTTCTTTACACTTTTTCTCAGTTGTTGAATGTCTAAGTATGAGACCAGAACTATGGTATAGAGGCAAGGTTACATAAAAGACCTTATTTATATAAACACACACCCACACACTCACACAGAGTCTAGTTATTTCAACTTCAATGTCATAGGAGCCCAGTTGCTATGGAGGGTTAAACTTATGCCATCAATGAGTGAATTTCTATGCTCAGGTTCTAGGAGTTTGCTCCAATGTCTTCATCGTGGTTTGACCAAACCATCTTCCTCAAAAGCTAAAAATTAGATGTATGAAAGTGGTCCTGTTTAGAAAGATGATCTGGGAGTCTCCACCCCCCAGTTGACATTGAGCTTTTGTTAGGTCATACACAAATTTTTCTCACATAGCTTTGAGTTGTATCAGTATGAATAAATTTAGGGTAGAAGAATGAGAGCCTGGAAAGTTAGAGATAATTTTATCACACTTTTGCCTTTTCTCTGAGGATATTAAAATGAATCGTGAAAGGAGATGTGCATATTAGAGAGGCCTTGATACCTATGAGTCGAAGGTATGAATCAACCGAGTTGAGATTGAGGATTTCCTTTGTGTTGGACTTCTAACAAATGTGTGTAGATAGAGTGGTTGTAAAGGAGTCCTCACTGCAGGGAGCAAAATATGTTCTGCAGGCTCTTAGGTCATTCAGTAGTGTGTATAGGTAATGTCACCTGTCACCCAAACTTTCTACTCCTATGTTCTTCCTTTTTGTATGCTTAGAGTTAGAACAGCAGATACTCTCTATAGGTAAGTAAAAGTGACTGATACTAATGGTGACTTCTGAAATGATTGCTCTCTTCTCAGCTTTGTACACTTCTGAGTCTAGAACTTGCCCTGTGGAGAAGACTGCAAGATTCTGTTCTTGATTTCTTTTTTTTATAAGCTATCACATATACTTGAAATGTTTTGCTCATATGAGCCCTGATTGTGTTGTCATATTGAAGAACTGGCTTGTCTTCATCTAGGTTCTACTGAGTCACATAATGAAAGGAATGGAACATGAGGATAGGAATCAAGGAGAACCTGATTTTTCCAGATGTGGAAGGCTTTGAGTGAGTCACCATTGGATATTGTTCTGATGGGGATAGATTTTCTTTAGTTTAAATTTCTTAAGGCAGGGACAACCAGGATGGCTGTGGATAGAGCTCAGGTGTCCATTATGAAAGCAAAATCCTAGCCAGTAGCTGGCACTCCTCCTTCCATGACAGAGTCCTTCCTCATGACCAGTTGTGTCTCCCGAGTGTCCCAGAGAGGTAGCCAGGCCTGACTTCTATGCTATCTTATGTTTGTTTCCTAGGATGCCAGGGCAGATAGATTCAATATGACACAGGCAGAAACCAATTTTGTTCTTTCTGAACAACAGTTCCATGTCTAGAAGAAAAAATATTTATATACAGATATAAGAAGTTACTTTCAATCAGTTTTATATGCCAAGGTTCTCATGACATCAGACTATCAACATAGGCCTATAAAATCTTCATTCAAAAATGAGACAGAAAAGGCAAGTACCTCAGAAAAAGACTATATCATAGCCTAAACTTTTGGTCATAGAGGAAGAAAGAGACCCCAAAATAAGTACTGTTCACATGACCAAGTGCTTGCAAAAAAATGCTGATATTTCACTGGAAACTTTGGTGAATTAAACCAAAACACAATTTTAAAAATTATGTATCCAGACAAATTGGGTATATTTGTCTGTGACAATATTAGCAGTGGAGGATTGAATTTTGCCCTTCCCCATCTGCACTCACCCAGGTTTGCATAGTCAGGTTGGCAGGCTCAGGACTCATTGGGGTCAACTCTACCATCTGCTCAGCTGTGTTTCTTTGTGATGGAATGTGTTAGGGTTAGAGGATGGGCACTTTAATGACACGTGTGCAAGTAGGTTGACTTGAAGGCAGAAAGTAGGAATACAGGAATGAGCAGTCTCTGATCCAAGAAAAATATTTGGTTCCTTCCTAGAAAAAAAAAAAAAAACTTTCTGTGAAATTCCTCCTCATCATTCTAGAAACAGGAGACAATGCTTTTATCTTGGTCAAGTTGTGTGAAGATTCCATTTCCCTGGTTCTCATGGGAGTCTCAAGTGTGAATTGAAATGTAGAACCATCAAGGACTTCGGACAACATTATCCCCTTTCTTTAGTGTGGACTTCTCTGCACAGGCCTGGGTATCCTTGACCTGAATGTCAAATGTTTGGGGGCTTTGAAGTATGAGACAAGAACTATTAGAAAGCAGAAGCTGTTACAGGAAAGACTTGTAAAAGTATATACATACATTTCATTCATTCTGAATTCAAAGACATAGGAGCTCAGGTGCTATGGTCAATAAAATGCATGCCCAGGATGAATAAAGTCTTGTGTCAGAATCTGAATATTGGCTTCAATGTTCTCAGGGTCATTTGACCAAACCACCTCCTTCCAAAAACTGGAAATACAGAAATGGTCCTATATAGAGGGGTTATCCAGACTACATCCCTATTGATAGTTCACTTCTGCTGGATCATAAAAACAGATTTCTGTGGAGGTTTGTATAATCCATTGAGTTGTTTTGACAGGAGTGAGTCTTAGATAGAGCATTTGAGGGCCTGGAGGCAGCAAGACAAGAGAAGAACTGTCTCTCATCTTGTCTTTTTTCTGGCAAAGTAAACTGAATTGTGTTAGAAATGAGCATGTGGAGAAGGGACTTGGAATCTCATGGGATCAACTGGAAGTTGAATCAGCCTAGGTGCTACTGAGGATTTCCTTTTACTTTTAGCAAATGTATATAGATATCACGGCTAGAAAAATGTCAGAGTCACCTTAAACTGCTGAGCAAAAATTTGTTCTAACAGCTTAATGGCACCGAGTAATGTGCATGAGACCTGCTACCTAATCCTTCCACTCCTGTGTGCTTCAACTTGTTTTGTCTTTTGTTTGTTTTTTATGAGCTAGTGTTTTATTACAAAGCTGTGTACAAAATACATGTTTTATGTTTATATTCAGAGAAGAGAAGCAGGGACTCTTAAGCACGGTTGATTGGTATTAATGGTGATATCTTAAAAACATTTTTTTAGCCAGGCTCAGTGGCTCAGCCTGTAATCCCACGCCTTAGAAGGCTGAGGTGAGTGAATTGCCTGAGCCCGCGGGTTCGAGACCTACCCGGGCAACTTGGCAAGACCTCATCTCGTCAATAAATCAAAAAATTAACCAGGCGTGGTAGCGCGTGCCTGTAGTTACAGCTACTTGGAAGGCTGAGGCGGAAGGATCACCGGAGCCCAGCGGGTCGACGCTGCAGTGACCGGAAGCGGCCACTGCATTCCAGTCTGGGTGACCAAGTGAGATTGCAACTCAAAAAAAAAACAAAAACATTTTTTTTTTTTACAGGTAAAGTTTGGGCCTCCCCTGGTTCCCACTTCTCCTGGTTTGAGATTTGGTACCCTTATTGATGTTATGCACCTCCCGCTCTCTTGGCAGTGTCCCACTACTGCCAATCCCTTTCTTATAGAAATGTTCAGGGTCTGCTTATCAGTGAATACATGTAGTGCAATGTCCACTTATGTACCTAACCCTGAATTGTACATCACATCTTTAAAAGAAAATTTGAAAACATTTTCTTTAAATTTGTAATTCCATACACTTCTCAGTTCTAGAACTTGTCCTATGGGGAAGCTCGTGAGATTTGCTTCAAGTTTCATTTTCAAAGCTATTACATATACTAGAAATGTTTTGTTCATATGAGCTCTGGTTTTGTTGCCAGATTGAATAAATGGTTTGTTCTAACCTAGGATCTGCTTAGTCACAAGTAAAGGTGATGAGAAGAAAGGACAGGATTCAAGGCAGGTCTAACAATATTTTTTTTATCCAATTGAAGCATTGGTTTGTTTTCACTTAAGTTCTATTGAGCCAAATAATAAAAGTGATAGGATAGGATGACAAGAATCAAAGAGGAAACAATTATTTCCCTAAGTGGAAAGAATTGAGTGAGTCACCCATTGACTGCTATTCTCATGGTGATGAATTCTTTAGTTCAAAATACTTTTGGGGGGTGGGGGGAGTGGTAGGATCTTTCTCTGTCACTCAGGATGGAGTGCAGTGGTATAATCATAGCTCAATGCAGCCTTGATCTCCTGGGCTCAAGTAATCCTCCTACCTCAGCCTCCCAGACATGCACCACCAACCCCAGCTAATTTTTTATATCTTTTGTAGAGACAGGAGCTCACTATGTTGCCTGTCTGGTCTCAGAGTCTTGGCCTCAAGTGATTCTCTCATCTCGGCCTCTCAAAGTTCTGAGATTACAGGTGTGAGCCACTGTACCCAGCCTATTTCAAAATTCTTAAGTCAGGGAAAATTCAAGATGGCTCTGGATGGAGCTCAGGTATCCATTACGGGTATGAAATTCATGACCAGTAACAGGCACTCTCCCTTCCGTGATACTAATCAAGGACAACTTTAGTTCCATAAGTGGCCCGGAGATGACACCTAGGCCTATCTTCAATGTTGTTTCTTTTTTCTTTCCTGGGATCTCAGTGCTGAGCTGACAGATCAAGGATTACACAGGCTGAATCCATCCTCCTTTTGTACCACAGCTTTGTGTCCAGGAAGAAAATGCTTTTTATATAGACATGAGATGGGATGGTGCTTTCCATCACTTTTATATGTTAAGGTGCTCATAAGTACAGACCACCAGCACAGGTTGCTAAAACCTGATTTCTTTCCAAAACTGAGACAGTCAAGAGGTAAGAGCAAATACCCCTAAAAAGAGACAGTTGCAGACAAATTATGATTGCAGAGGAAGAATAATTTCCACAGTTGTTATTTCCTAATGTTATTTATACAACAAAGTACTTGCAAAAATGCCAACATTTCTCTTTTTTTTTTTTTTTTTTTGAGTTGGAGTCTCACTCTGTCACCCAGACTGGAGTGCAGTGGCCGCTTCCAGCTGCTGCAGCCTCGACCTGCTGGGCTCCAGCGATCCTTCTGTCTCAGTCTTCCAAGTAGCTGGAACTACAGGCGTGCACTACCACGCCTGGCTGATTTTTTGATTTATTGTAGAGATGAAGTCTCACCAAGTTGCCAAGGCGGGTCTCAAACCCGTGGGCTCAGGCAATCCACTCACCTCAGCCTCCCAAGGCGCAGGATTACAGGCTGAGCCACTGAGCCCGGCTATTGCCAACATTTCAGTAGACACTTTTTAAAATATTGTTTTGACGTAAATGTTCCAAAGTGTCCTTTATCCAGACAAATTGGATATGTTTGCCTACTGTGGCAACATCAGCAGGGTTGCGTCTTACACTTCCCTTTCTGGACACACCCAGGTGAGTATGGTCAGGTCTGTTGGCTCAGGACTTTTCAGGACCAGCTCAATCCACAGATCAGATGTGCTTCCATGTGACAGAAGAATGAGGTCAGAGGGCAGAGGCTCTGTCATGGCTTCATAGGAACCAGGATGAGGAAGCTGCAGACAACTTTGGGAAGAAGCAATGTTTAGGAAGGGGTGTGGAATAAGTGGGGTCATGTTTGCCTAAGGCAAAATGTGCAGCATCTGCTCTTCCATTGGCCATGGGTTGAGAGGGGCAATATTTAGCATGTGCTTTGCTGAAATGACATACGCTAGGTCAATAAGACTTGATATGAGAGAGAAGATACGAGAAAAATGTGACATTCCACTGTCAAAAAGCCTTTATCCTTGGAGTTTCCTCCACCTAAGAAAGACAAAATTCTCATTTTCAAGTCTAAGGTGACCTAGGCCTACCTAGGAACATAATTTGGACCCTCGTTCACAGTTTCTATAGTTTTCTTTGCTAAGCTACAGAATTAAGATGAACGTGAAATAATGGTGTCAACTTCTTTATAGAGCAGTCCCTTATTGCTATTTTGATAGTGATTTCATCCAACTTGTAGATTGCTTTCGTAGTACAGATATGTTAACAATATTCTAAAATGCCCAGCAGGGATATTCATGTTTGGGCAAGGTTGTTTCTGAAATCATGATCTAAGCCAAGTGTTTCGTATTTAGATAATGCACTTGCAACCAAACACGGAGGGGTTTTTCAAAGCTCTTGTGACCCATGGGCTTACCTGCTCTGAATTGATGCAGAGGTAAAGTGTTGTATAAAGAGCGCAGTTCAGCATCAGATTCACCTGTCATGTACTGGCTGTATTGCTTGGAGCAAAAATCTTAATCCTTCTGAATCTGACATGTCAGCTGTAAAATGGGCTAGTAATTGTTTAATGATACTGTGAAAACTTAAAAATGATCCATGTTACATATTTAGTTTAATTCCAATATAAGATAAGCATTTAACAAATAGAAACATTTTGCTATCCAATACAGTTCTTTGCAGTACTGTACATCATCATGCCATCAAATTTTTTTGCCAAAGAGGTGCATATATGATCATGGGAATTCGTTATCTTCACAAGGTGCTAAAAACACACCCTAATGTCTTTTTTTAAAAGCTCCCCTTTTTACTAATCTTATTAATTAAGCCCTACCGTGCCTTTGAACATGGATTTGTGGGAGCTAATAGTATTTATGGAATGTCTTCCATGTCATAGACTGTGTGCCAGTTACCCTAGACACTCAACTTTAAATATTTAACTGTAACACTCAAATTAGTTTATCAGGCATTAGGATCATGTTTTCAGATGAGGATCATGAAATTCAGAGGAACGATATAAACATGCCTGTTAGTAGCCAGTAGGTGAGTCATAATCTGAACCAAAGTCTTCTGACACCTTGCAGACATTTTCTCCACTCTCCCATAGGAGATATAAAGATGATGCTGATCCATAGGTTTGCATTACTTACAGTGCAAGCCATTAAGGAGAAGTAGGTTGGGTTAAGTTGGTGACTCTAGATCAGAGCATTTCAAACCAGTCTCTCAGGGTCATTCATTTCATTAAGCAGTGTCTGAGCCCCTACTGTGAGCAAAGACTGAAGACACACACATGGTCTTTCAAACAAGTGACTGAGCAATCACAGTACAGTCTGACAAATCCTTCATTGAAAACACCTGCAAGGTGTACCAGACCTTAGGGAAGACTTCTTAGGAAAGATGATACTTGAGTTGAAATTTAAAAGTTGAGGAGATTCCCAATTGGCTACTCCAGGTGAAGGAGTTTCACTGTGAGAAGAATTTATGTAAATGCTCAGAGGACTAGAAGATCATGGCATCTGGAAGGTTGCTGAGCTTATAGACTCTTCCAAGCTATTTAGATATAAAACTGTTTTGCTCGAGTCAGCAAGTTAAAGCTGATATATAAGCATGACTCGGAATCAGCAATTGTTTTGGAGCTGTATTTTGCATAGTTAACAAGTGTCTCCGTGAAATATCATTATCTAGGACCTAATGGTCATTATTCCAATGACTTGGCAGGATCCTAAATGGAATTCTGGCAAGAGGCCAGACTTCCATATCTGTTCTTTCTCAACTTTAAAATGGTCTTAATAGGTCAAATAGATCCTAAAAACCAATAAATAAAGCTCACAGGATGTTGAAGGTAGGTAGAAGACCAGTTGCCCCAATTGCCTATCACCTCCGCTAAATTGTGGTTTCCTAATGGGAATAGTAGAGTCCTCAATACATGTTCGCCAAGTAAAACCCTCACTCTCCTTACAACATTCTTTTCAGTTTTCTGAAGCTGCAACCCTCTTCTCTGAACTTCTGAAATGGGAGGTGATATGGGTTGTCCGGAGCATCAGCAAGGAAAGATACTCTACTTGAAGAGCTGGACTCCAAATGTAGGGTAAGAGTACAAAAGAAAATTAACAGTGATTTCAGTCCTCATCCATGTATTTTATTCTTCTTCTAACAAGTCAATACAATACTAATAATAGATTCAGAAATATTACTTCCATAGCTTTATGGAGAAAATGAGGGGAGTGGAAGAAAAGGAATAGCATCTCATTCCTTTTTATCTTCAAAACATTTTAGAATTTTAAAACATATCTGTTGGACCTTGCTAAATCCTCCCAAATCCAAGAGATATTGATCCCATTTTATACACAGGGGCATTGGGAATTAGACTGCTTGCATGTGTACCTCTTATGATGCTTACATTAAAAAAAAAATCTTGATTTCATATGTTGTTATGACTAAACCTGATGCCTTTTCTTTATAGCTTTACTGGCTCAGAAAGAAATGGCTTGAATTTGTCTGGCAGTTTGTTCACATGCAAGAAATTGCCTAAGGATCAATTTCAATTAAAGCTATCTTTGCCCCAAGAGGAAAATAAAGTACAGATTCATGTGTATGGACTAGGAATCAGACCTAATTAAAATCATTCTAGACATATAAGAGCTATGTAAATGTATGTAAGTTACTTTATCTTTTAAGCCTCAGTTCTCTTATCTCTATAATGGGGCTTAGGAAAGATAGTAACACACCCTTAAAGGTTTTAAGGGTATTAAAAAAAATAAAGACCCTTGAGCCTGAACCTACTTAACAGCAGCCTGGTCTAATATTCCAAATTATAGTGCCTAGAAGGATACAAGAAAATGTGAGTAGATAAGTAACCCCCATGGCTCTAATTCTGGACTTCACCATTAAATTTTTGAGCGATTATAATTATTGCCAATGAAGAAACTGAGACTGAATTTGGTTCTAGTTTAAATGATTGAACCCTTACTATGTGGCAATCATCATACAAGGTGCTGTTCCTGCAATACCTATAATCCCCCCAATAAACAAGAATAAGCAAGTAGCCCTTTGAAAGTGAAATAAGCTTTCAAAGTCCACATATCTAGGAAGTGGCAGAACTGAAATTAAAACCAGATGGGATTTTTTTTTCTCTATAACATGAAGAACAACTGGATTAATGTTGTGTGGTAGTGATTGAAGTCCTTAGTTTCCTCCTCCTCATGAAGAATGAGTTCTGTTGAGCTCAAGACAGTGTGGGAAGAGTTTGCATGAGCAAGCTTCCTTTAAGTATCGGGAGACACCTTAAGCTGGATCACACAGCTGGCCCTTTATTATGTGCCACCATCTGATGAAACTACCACAGCTCCCTTGCCTATAATGGAGTGTTTCAATTTGGGTACAGAATGAAAGATGCAGGCTTCCTCTTCTCCTCCAGAATCTTAATGCGGACTGCTGCACAAAGATTCCATTATGAGGATGGTTCACATTTTTCTTCCTGAGTTTGCCAAATACAAGATCAGAATCTTTCATTCTCAGAAGTAACTGATGCCAGCCTCACAATTCAATCCAATAGATATTTAGAGAGCTCTTACTTTGTGGAAGAATCTGAACTAGGTATTTCAGAGCGCTCAAAAGTAGATAATAATATGTGACTATGTTCTTATGTCTTATGCAATTCTCACAAAGCTGGGTAGTAATTGTTATTAGTGATAATTGCAGTTTTTACATTAAAATTGAGAGTAACAAATCATAAAAATAGTACAGTCATGCCTAGTATACATGGGGGATTGGTTCTAAGACAACCCCCCCGCCACACAAATCCCCAAATCCATGCATATTAATATCTCTCAATCACTCCATGGAATCCATGTTATATGAAAAGTCAGTCCCCTGGATATTTGAATTTGGCATCCTCAAGTCCCTTATTTTTAATTCACATTTGGTTGAAAAAATCTGTGTATAAGCAACCCCACGCAGTTCAAACCCATGTTGTTTGAGGATGGTGCATTGTGCTCAAAGACATTCACCACTGGGTATAACTGATCCTTGAACACAGAATCTCTAACTCCTAACTCTAAGTACATTCCATTGTCCATGTTCGTTTTTAAGAGTTCACACTATTATGTTTTACTGTAATGCCATCTGGGACTTTGTTTTCACACTATAGGGCCACAAATTCACAAGTCCATGTTGAATGCCTACCTGTAAGAGGTGCTGAGGGTTTGTAAATAAATATGTTCTTCTATCCTATACAATCTTGATCATATGGCTTCTAATTGATGGTTCACATTAATATCAAAGTTGAATGGCTAGTTTGGCAAATGTGTTTGAAAATACATTTTCATTAAAAAATACAATTCCTTCAAATGTCTACATGTGAAATATATTCTTATTCTGGATTTTATTCTGCCGTGAAGTTCTATTCCATAGGCTTCTTCAGAACAACAGACAGGTCTCATGGAAAACAAGATCCAGATATCCTTTTGGGAAAGAGAGATCAGGACCCTTCTACACAATGGTGCTATACAGATGACATATGAAGAGATGTCTCAGTTTCTATTGATGTTCTTGATATTGTGGGTATTTTCATTCATTGTTAATTGCACACACTCCTGACTGAGTTGGGATCATATCGTACTCACTCGTGTACATATTCATCTCACAGACACATTCATCTCTCACTCACGTACTTTATACTCACGTACATATTCAACCTTTAACACAATGCCTGACGTTTCTAACTAATGTTTGATGTGTTAATGAGGGAGTGGATTTCAGAGAACATGACAATATTAGATTCCAAAAGCAGGTTCTAAGCAACCTAATCATAGTCCAGATCTCACGCTGAATGACTTGAGCCCTTGTCTGAAAGCCAGCCTTAGGCTTAAGCAAAGGGAGGAATTTGGGAGTTTCTAGTTCTTAATAAGACTATGGATAACTTTGTAGGAATTAAAAACATCTCTTCTGTTGGTATTTATTGGAAATTGATGACCATGTGGGTGGATGAATTAGGGAAATTTCTACCTCGTGGCAGAGAGGGATAAGAGAAGCTCAAATTTAGCTAGTAGTTTACAAGTTATGCAACAAAATCACACAAACATATGCCATAGCTCTGCTTTAACAGGGGCTGTTAGGGAAGAAATTTTTCTATACAGCTTTAGGAAGTTAAGGGAACATCACTCCAGTCTGTGGAGCCTATGGTGGGAAGGTTACAAGCTTAAGTCCAAGCTTTGTTCCTACTGCTTGTATTGCTTTGATCAAGTTACTTAGCTTCTGAGATCATAGTTTCTTTTTTTTTTCTAAATGGACAACACATTATCTCTTGCATACTCAATAGGATGAAATAAGATAGCATATGTGAAGTTGATTATGACAGAACAGATGTCAATATTTGTCATTTTCAGACCCAAGACAGGTATAGAAATACAAATGTATTTGTGTATATGAATGGAAGTATGGATGGATATATGGATCAATCAATTTGAAGAGCTATATTGCAAGGGCAAACTGAGGCAAAGCAAACTGGTGTCATGGGAAGAATGCAAAAAATTGCAAAGAAGAAAGAAGAAAAGTTTATTATCCACTTTCCATAGACAGAAAGGGGCTGACACTCAATAGGCGAGTATGGCCTCAAAGGCTGACAGACTGGGTATATTTAATGCTTTATCTTTTGGGCTAAGAAGTAAGTTCAGTGGTTACATTCTTTGATGTAGACAACAGAAGTTACATACGTCTTGTTTCTAGACATCCCCAGGCACTGGCATCTTGTGACTCCAGGTGGTGGGCAGGAGGCTAGTTAGGGAAGACTGGTAATAATACATCATTGCCGGAAACATAGATACCTAGAAGAACAATTAGGACTTAAACATGCTTAAGGGGCTAGAAATATTTACCAAGTCCTAATTCTGGGAGACCAGTTTTACTTCTTGCTAATGACTAAGAAGTAAAAGAATAGGCTGGTTAGCAGAAAGTCTCAGCAATACATGACAGGGTTAAGACTGAGAAAAAATGGCTGCACTACTACTAGGAATCTTTTACCAAGTTCTCCTATTTGAAAATTCTTGGCGTTCCTACCTTTTGTTCCCTCCTCTTATTATTTCAAAAATGTTCTTATTTGCAACTAGGAATTAGGAGCGAAGATCAGACTTCTTAATTGCTTTCTGCTGATCAAGGGGCATAGAGTCGTCTCTACCTATTCCTATCTGCTCACTTTGAATTAACAAGAGGATTAGAATTCAGGCAGGAACTCTGATGATTTATTTGACATGCATAAAGCATTGAGCAAATGCACAAACTACTGTAAGTAGACATATAATGATAAAAAGGGCAACACCCGAGATGGTGTTGAATAATTGAGTGACCCTTTAAAGCAAATGTGTGTTCAGCTATATATTCCAACTGATTGTCTTAGTTAGAAATGTTGGTTTATGAGTCTTCAATTGTGGTACAACAGATACTGCCTACCATACCACAGAGGCCTCCTGCTTTTGCTAACGAAAAATTTAATGCCATGCGATTGGCCATGACACGTTGCTTGATTTCTCTCTCTTCCTGATCAAGTAGGTCTCATGCTTGAGAGGTATATTCAGCTATGTAATGGTCATGACATATCAGGGCCACTAAATCAGGAAAAATATAATCATGAATGGCAACTTCTGCTACCTGAGGACCCACTATTGGGCTCCATGCAGATCCTACAACGGCTCTCACAAAGTCCTGTGATCAGTTGAATGTCTCCATAGTTAGTGGTAATATCTCTGTGGGTTCTGTGGTGATGTTTAATTTTAAGTCCCAGGTGTAGTAATCCTCCTAGCAACTCTGCTCCCCCACAGGTAAGCCAATTGGTTGCTATTAATTCGCCACTATAGTTGACCAGGATGATCATGCCATTGAGGAAGTGAACAGTTTGATTGACCTTTTGGAAGGAATATACTCCTAGGGAGTGGGTGCAATTGGTTCTGAGTGGAAATTGGCTTTTTGCCACTGTTGGAGTAGAGATTTGTTACCTTAACATGCATAGAGATAATTAATATTACGCTCCCATGTCTAGCATAAGTGCTAACTTTGAAATGCCAGGGATTCTTTGGGGGGCCTGGTTGAACCCAGTTCATAGGTGGGAGGATGGAATATAATTTTACTCATATTTCCTGGAATGCTGCTATATTCAGGTGTTGGTCATGGCAGAAACCATTTGAATCTCGTGGAAGTCTAGTAAGGGCCCAGGGCGTAAGGGATCACACTGGGATGTAGGAATCGCAATAGTATTTATAATATTAGTTGGAGCTTTGGGTTTAAAACAGTTGTTAAGAATTAGTCTCTCATTTTTGAGCCCAAGTGTTTGGTTTAATGTTACCATGACCAGGAAGATTATTGTGCCAGTATAATTCATGCTGGACAGGGATGTTCACTGTTATCTTTAGGTGGATAGTTCCAAGGTCCTTAGGGATGGGGAAACCTTCCCAGCTATGTAACTTATCTGCTTCACAAAGAATGTACAGATAGAAAGCACACAAAGGGAGGTCAAAGGTAATGGGGAAGCAGATACCATGAATCGGGCTTTGATGAACTTTTCCTAGTCCTTTATTTTCATTTCTGACCAAGTCGAGGAGACCCAAGAGGGTTTATACTGGATGTAAATTACTTTATGACAGTAAATTACGTGATTAATTAGATCGATCCATATTTCATAAGCAGTATATTCTGAGGTATTTAGCCAGACCTTGTAAGTACTCTGTGATAATTTTACCAAGCACTAGTCATACTTGGGAGAATATATTCTATTTCTTAGCCTTTTGAATAGTTGTATTATTTCTGGTCCCCACCAATGTTCAAGAAGATCCAGAAAATAAACATGGCACTTAAAGGCTCCTACTACATCAGGTCCCATAAACATTTCATGAGTTTACCTTTTTGAAGAAGTATTTAAGATCACCTAGTGATTCCGAGTTATACAGTCTAGTTGGTTGGTTTGCAGCAGAAAGTGGTGAGGGTGCTGCTTTAACTCTGGACAGATGTACCCAGGAAGAGAGCCCCAGGAGTCTAGTCACTGTGGGAGTGGTTAGAATGACTTGAAGGGGTTCCTTCCACAGTGGCTGAAGGGGCTTAGTTTGACCTTGCAAGTCTTTAAGAAATACCCAGTCTCTGGGTTGTAGTTGAAATTTGGGAATTGGGACTCGTAGGGGCCAGAAGATGTTGATCTGCATAGTCTTTTAAAAGTTTTCTGGCTAATTCCAAGACTGGGAGATAGTTTCCTAGGGGAGGAGGCTATGTGGACAGCCTAGGCTGAAAGAGAAAGGGCCTGCCCTAGATGAACACAAAGGGGATAAGGAGCAACCCTGAACCTCAGAAGAGCCATGAGCAGCAATTGTGGCCATCCTAGTTTAAATTCTATAGATAATTTGGTCAGGTGTTGTTGGGGTGGAATGAGCTTTCTCTATCTTCCCAGAAGACTGGGGATGGTAAACTGTTTGGAGTTTAAAGTCTATGCCTGTGGCTTCGGAAACAGGTTATCTGAGCAGTAAAGGCTATGCTTTTGTCACTCTGCAGGGAAACAGCAAAGCCAAATGGGGGATTATCTCATTTATTAGGATCTGTGAAACTTCTGAGCCTTTTTCTGAAGTTGTGGGAAAGACTTCCAACCAGCCTAAAAAAGTATCAATAAAAGTTAACAGATATGTATTTTTTTAATATATTGACATGTGGGTGAAATCAAGTTGCCAGACCTGTCCTGGTACGTGTACCCTTAATTAGAGAGTGAGCAGAGAAGGCGGAGGTCTTAGATGTCCTTAGGGGTCAACTGTTCTACAAATGAGGCACTCCTTAGTAATGAATTTTAATTTAGAGTTTAGGTTGGAAAATAAAATCTGAGAACTTAAAAGTTTATATAAAGCCTTTCTTCCTGTGTGTAGTGAATTATGAAGGTGTGTTAGAATCTCATTTTTTCCTGATGAGCAGGCATTCAAGCCTTTCCTGAAGGGTTAGCCATTCCCCATTCCTTGTAGCCCCCTTCTGTTGTAAAAGTTATATTTCCTCTGTAGGGTATTCTGGAGTGACTGAGGAGCCTTGGTGGCAGCCGGAGAAGACACAAGGGCTGCCCTTTTGGCCTCTTTATCAGCTTTATCATTTCCTAAGGTTTCCAGGCTGTGAGATCTCTGGTGTCCCCTGCAATGTATGTCCGACACCTGTGCTGGAAGCTGAGTTGCTTCAATAGGTTATAAGATCAAGGAAGCATGCTTTCATGGGAGTTTCCTTAGTAGTTAGCAATCCTCTTTCTTCCCAAATAGCTACATGGGAATGTAGAATATGAAAGGCATCTTTTGAATCAGTGTAAATATTAAGCCTTATACCTGTGCCTAATGCAAGTGCCCAAGTCAATGCAATAAGCTCTGCCTTTTAGGCCAAAGCTCCTAGGGGTAGAGGCGCACTTTCTATGACCTCAGTTGTAGAAGTGATAGCATAACCTGCTTTTCTTTCTCCATTCAGAATAAAACTGCTACCATCTCTGTAGCAGTTCTAGGTCTGAGAGTGGAGTACCAGTCAGATCTACTCTGACTGCCCTAGAGATTTCTAAATTTTCTGAACATTCATATCCTACTGGTTCCGGCATAGGGAGAAGGGTAGCTGGGTTTAGAGCATTAGAATTTTGAATGGTGAGGTTAGAATTTGCCATTAAAAGAGAATGATATCTAGTGAGACCAGAGCTGATGAGAAATTTATAAGCATTGTTGTTTAAAATGTCTATAACCTGACGTGGGGAATATACATCTGTGTGTCGACTATAGGTAAGTTTGCTAGCATCCTGCAAGAGCAGGTCTGTTGTAGCCAGTGACCTGAGGTAGGATAGCCATCTTTTTGCCATGTTCAGTTGCTTTGATAGGAAAGCCATGGCCATAAGGTCTGGTCCATATTTTTGTCCTAGTAGCCCCAGTGCTATTCCTCCCCTTTCTGTTCTGTAGAGGAGAACATTCTTTTGGAGATTAGGCAGGATCAAGGTGGGATCTTGGGTGAGCCCCCCACCCCCCGCCGCAATGTATTGTAAGTAGTCCAAGCTTGCCAATGCCAATTGGGAGGCTCGTGTTCCAGACCCTGTGCTGCCTTGTATAGAGGTTTTGCTATGAGGCCATAATGAGGGATCCAGATCGTTAAGTAAACTGTAAGCCCCAAGAACACACAGAGCTCTTTCTTTGGCTGCAGAAGTGGCAGAGAGGCAATAAGTTGCTTCTTTTGCATAGCTGTGGCCCTGTGTCCCAGACTCACCTTAAAGCCCAAACAGGTGACTTGCTGTGAATTAAGCTGAGACTTGGATTGAGAAACCCAGTAACCTTTGTTACAAAGGAAGGTGAGAAGAGTAACAGTGTCTTGCTGAGATATTTCAAGGGAAGGGCTGCATAATAATAAATCATCTACATATTTCATAAGGGTGCTATGTTCAAATGAAAGCTGGGAGAGGCCTGAGGCTAAAGTTTGGCCAAAGAGGTGAGGGTTATCCACAGAAGAAGCTCTGTGGAATACGGTCCATGTTAGCTGCTGAGACCTATTGGAATCTGGATCAGTCCATGTAAAGGCAAAAATATTATGAGATTCCAGGAACAAGAGGATAGTTAGAAATTCATCCTTTAAATCCAGGACTGTGAAGTACTGGGTATTTGGCAGCCAGTACTGAGGGGAGAGTATGGATTGGGAATGGTAGGAAGAAGAGGGGCCCTGCTTCATTAACGATTCACAAATCTTGCACTAGGTGATAAGTTCCATCCGATCTGTAAACTGGGAGAATGGGAGTATTGTAAGGGGGAAGTGATTGGTTTAAGAATTCCAGCTTTGAGGAATTTAGCAATTAAGGGCTTAAGACCTTGCAATGCAGTGTCGCTAATGGGACACAGAGGCTTATTAGAGAAGGAATGGGGGTCTTTAAGTTGAATGAGGATATGCATGATATGTGAAGCTCAGCCTGGAGTAGAAGTGTCCCAAACTAGAGGGGATCATCCTGTTTCTCGATGTAGAAGGGATAGGAGGGGGTGATATGGCCTTTTGGCCCTGGTCTGGAGAGGGCTCCAAGAGATCAAGTCCTGTGGATTACTCCTACAAAACAAACCAGAGGGGGTTCTGGGTAGAGAATGTGAGTTCCCCATTTATGCATAATATACTTGCCAAGCAAAGGAGCAGAACAAGTGGGAATGACTAAGAATGAAGGGTGAAACATTTGCTTTCCCAGTAAACATGGGAGGGGGTAGAGTGGTTAGGGGCTTAGAAAAAATGCCACTGATCCCTACTATAGAGAGAGGAGAAGGGAGGAGGGGACCAGGGAATTCAGTTAAATCTGAGCAGGTAGCCCCAGTATCAATGGTGAAGGAGATGAGTCTACTAGCAACAGAAATTTCCACTCTGGGTTCAGTTGTCTATATGAAGTTCTCAGGAGAGCATGGAGCAACTGAACCAGAAGTGTGTCAATCAGACTGTAAAAGACACAGTAGGTCTAGCTCAGACACAGACCTAGCCACATGGCACATGGCTGGCACCTCAGAATAAGTAGACAGTTCTACTGTGTGTTGTTTTGGTGACTGTGCTGGTATCTGGGGAGTGTGCCTCTGTCCGACTGGGTGGACATGGCAATCACTTCCCCAATGCCCGACCTGTCCATACTTAGGACATGGGGTAGGAGGCGGAGGCTTGGTATGGTCTTTAGCCCAGTGTTCAGATTGACAACACTTGAAACAGTTTCCAGGGGCTGTTGATTACCCCAATTACTGCCAGATTTCCCAGGGTGGGTGTGTCTGTTTCTACTTTCCTCAACTCTAGTAAGAGCTGTGGCAATGAGCTGGAGGACCTGAGTCTTAGCTTTCCTGTCCTCCTGCCATTCTTCCTCCCAGTTGTCACAGACTTTGAAAGTCAGGTCTAAACTTTAAGTTGAATGGAGATATGCATGATATGTGAAGCTCAGAATATCTGCATACATTTTCCCAATTTTTGAAGTTTTTGTTTAATATCTGGGGCTGACTGGGAAATAAAATGCATAGGTAAGATGGATGGTCCTTCTGGAGTATCTGGGTTTAAATTAGTGTATAATGCGGCATGGCCTCAGATACACGGGTTAGAAAAACTGTGGGGTTTTCATCAGGCCCCTGGACAATTTCCTTGACTTTATCATAGTTTACTTGTTTGATAATGGCCCTTTGCATGCCATGTACTAGGCAAGAGATAAAGTGATCCTGTTTTACCCTGTCTGGGAAGCTGAGTTGATAATTCCAGTTAGAATCTTCTCCCAGGATGGCTACTGCAGCCAGAGAACACTGACCAGACTGAGTGCAGCTAAGTTCATTTGAAAATTCCAAGACTTTAGCAAGAATTCCATGGAACCCCTCATGATTCGTAGTAGAGGTCAAAATAACTTGAAAATCTCTCCAAGAGTGTCGGGGACCAGCCCCAACCTGAGGGGAGTTGGACCTGCACTGGAGGATCAAGACGCGGCAAGAAGAAACAACTCAGAGGCAGCTCTTCTGGGATCAGTCTGATCAGGACTGAGTCCGCTTTTATTCAAACTTTTGCCAACTTATATACCATTTTCTACAATATCCAGCAATAATCAAATATTTGCTAGGGGCTTACAGATCGCATGATGCATAACGTTCTTCACAAAAGATTTTTGT
>NW_007253911.1:573191-574360 GCF_000164805.1 Carlito syrichta
GAAGAAGACAGAGAGGCGCTAGTCTCGGTGTCTCGCATGCTTTAAACTTTGATCTTAAAATCCTGTCAGAGACACCGATGCCAGAGCCCTTTATAAAATGCTAAATAGTGAGAAGCAGAAAACGTCAACCACAGTGTTCAACACACCCAATGCATACTTTACCATCGAAGTCTGCCGGACACTGAAGTTGACGCCTCAAAGCAGAAATCCAAAGTACAAAAGTATATCCAATAATAAGTGAGAGTACTAAGGATTCACTCTCCAACAGGCCTAATGACTGGGTTTTATCATTACCATACACAGGCATATTAGAGGGCAAATTTTAAGCAGAAGAAGGTGAAGTAGCAAGCACAAGTTCACATAGTGTTATATATGGATAACTGACATATGTATATATATTTATAAACTTCCTTATAAAAATTCTGGTCTAAGTAAATAAATCAAATGGTAGTTGTCACACTTTTGGACAAGAAAAGGCACAGTTGCCATGACGATGGCCGGGGGGCAGAGGCAGACTAAGAGTTTGGGCACGTAATAAAACTAGGAACGTTCTGCCTGGCTAGAGGTAGAAAAACAAAACTATTAGAGCAATTTCTGCTTACAGGAACAAAGGCTGTATGGTTACTTCTGAGAGACAGAAACTTAAGAATGGCTCAGAAGATCAGAGAGAAATAGAAACTTAAAGCACAGAATGTTTCTGCTGTAAGGCCTTACCCAAGATTTTAGTCTAACAGTGTAAAAGTTTGTTTCTAGATAATATAAATTTTTATGTCATATATACAAACTGGTCACTAGTCATATATCAACACTATAGATGTCACTGATGCTTTTGTGTCAAAAGTGGACCTCCAACCCGGGCCTTCATAGGCCTCAATAGTATAGCTGTAGATGTTGGCTCCCAACACAAGAGAGGTCATACGAGAGGGGAGAGATATTGGAACTACTTGGCAAATTTAGTTGAATCCGTAGAGAAAGATGCTAGTTTAGTTCCAGTTTGGGAAAGATCTATCATAGAAAAGGGGACATAGACTCTGGCCATTCCTTCGGCTCCTACAACTTCCCTTAAGGAGAATTGGTGAATAAGAGTGGGAGTTTGGGCCAGGCTTAGTGGCTCAGCCTGTAATCCCACGCCTTGGGAGGCTGAGGTGAGTGGATTGCCTGAGCCCACG
>NW_007253911.1:574433-660658 GCF_000164805.1 Carlito syrichta
CAAACAAAAAAAAAAAAAAAAAAACAGTGGGAGTTTGGAATGGCCAAAAGTGGGGAGGAGGAGGAGGAGGAGGAGGAGGACTAGAATCAGCAACCATGGCTATCAGTGCTGAACTCAATGTCCTTAGGAATGGAGGAGGAGGAGGAGGAAGAGGAAGGGCTAGTAGGTCTGGGAAAGGAGCCTGCAGTGGGTAAAGAGGTAAAGGTGGGTTCCAAGAAGCAGGGGCAGCTGGGTCAGTGGGATCCAAGTCATCTGGGGATGGAGTGAGAACAAACATGCGACAGGAGGAGCGTCGGACCTGATAATGAGCTAATTCAAAAAAAAACCCTGGACATAGGGGAGTTCGTCATGTTTCCTGTTCCTCCGAATGCATAAATCAAGTTGCATCAAGGTGTTATATGCCAGAGAGCCTCTGCGTGGCCAGACTTCCCCATTGCCTAACTTATATTCTGGCCAGGCTGTGTTGCAATAAAATGTGAAACATTTGAGGCACATATCTTTCGCTAATGAAAGATGCTTGAGATTTTTTAAAAGACATGCCAACTGTGAATCTTTTTCCACAACTAACTGAGAATCTCCCATGGGGATACCTGGAAAGGAGAGAGAAAGAGGGCATCCTAAGAACAGAGTCTGACAGCAAGGCCCGAGAGAGAGAGAGAGAGAGAGAGAGAAAGCCCATTCATTCCCTGAGCCCAGTGTCCCAGACAGAGGAATAGTGGAATTAGTCCGCGTGTGTGAGAATGAATGAGAGAGAGCGAACTCTGCCTCCTTGACCCACCAGACACAGTGACTTAGCTGTCAAAGGTCCCAGGGCTATTCCAAACCCTACATTTGGGAGACTTGACCAAGATTTCCATAAAGGGCCCTAGGCCCCAGTAATGTGCTCCCAAATGGAGAAAGAGAAAGGGTGGTCTCTCAAAGCGGTTCCTGGATCCCTTCTGGGTCAGATAAGCAATTGGACTAACTGGAGATGTTACTTTGTACTGAGAAAAATGCTGAGGCAGCACAGGGCTCTGTTTGGTGTAGCTCATCATAAGGAAGAGAGAGCAGAGAGTAAATAGCAAAGGAGAGGGGCCAAGTACTTTGCCTCTCACCCAATGGGCAATGGCAGTCCAAGACCTTCCTTTGGGAGTCTTCTTGCCTTTCCAGGAAGTGACCCTGGTGAAAAGGTCATCAGTTGCCTTCTGAGATCTCGTCTGGTCCATGGAGAAGTTTGGAAAGCTCAGCTTGCAAGAGGAGGTAAAGGATAGACATTAGTCTCATACCCTCATGGGCCCCAGCAGTCTATTGCTTTTCCATAAGACCTTCAGACACACCAGTGAGCCACCCTGGACAGAGCCATCAGTTGCCACCAAACTTCAGTACAATCCACAGGAGGACACAGGTTTGAAGAGAGGAGAGTGGTACCCAAACAATATTGGGGTATGCTCCTCGTATGGGTTGTCAGATGAAAGAGTAAACTGAGGCAAGGTGAGCAAATTCCATGGGAATAATGCAAAAAATTGCAAAGGAGAAAGAAGAAAATTTTATTATCCACTTTCCATAGACAGAAAAGGGCCGACACTGAATAGGCGAGTGTGGCCTCAAAGGTTGACAGGCTGGGTATATTTAATGCTCTCTTTTTTGGGCTAAGAAGTAAGTTCAGAGGTTACATTTTTTGATGTAGCAACAGAAGTTACATGTGTCTTGTTTCTACACATCCCCAGGCACTGGTATCTCATGACTCCAGATGGTGGGCTGCAGGCTAGTGAGGGAAGACTGATAATAATTCATCATTGCTGGAAAAACATAGATGCCTAGAAGAACAATTAGGACTAGACATGCTTAAGGGGTCCCTAAGTCTTTGACTTCTCCTTTCCTTTGCTGCCACCCTTTCAGGAACCCTTTATGGTTTTTAGTTTAAATTAAAGGAGTCATTATTGTGGTGGGAATATGAAATAAAGTGGAAGAAAAGGCAAAAAAAAAAGAAATATTTATCAAGTCCTAACTCTGGGAGACCAGTTTCACTTCTTGCTAATGATTAAGAAATAAAAGAATAGGCTGGTCAGCAGAAAGTCTCAGCAATACATGACAGGGCTAGGGCTGAGATTAAATGGCTGTACTACTGCTAGGATTATTTTACCATGTGCTCCTATTTGAAGATTCTTGGGGTTCCTACCTTTCATATATATAGAGAATTTTTTTTCCAGCATTGTCTATCACAGCAGAAGCCAGCCCCTATTACATCAAAAAATGTAACCTCTGAACTTACTTCTTAGCCCAAAAAATAGAGCATTGTCTATCACAGCAGAAGCCAGCCCCTATTGCGTATGGCAATGCCACTGATGCTATAAACCTGCAATGTCTTTGCCTGCCTTGTTCACTCATTATCCCTGCTGCCTAATTCCTGCCTCATGAGATCAGCTTCTGAATCAACCATCTGTACTAGAGGACTTGTCCCAAGCTCTTTTGTGGGAACCGAAACTTTATTTATTTATTTAGAGTTGGAGTTTCACTCTGTCGCCCAGGCTAGAGTGCAGTGTCATGCTCACGGCCACTGTAGCCTCAACCTGCTGAGCTCAGGTGACCCTTCCACCTCAGCTTTCCAAGTAGCTGGAACTACAGGTACATGCTACCATGCCCGGCTAATTATTTATTTATTTATTGTAGAGACAAGGTCTCGCCAAGTTGCCCAAGTTGGTCTCAAACCCCTGAGCTCAGGCAGTCCTCTAACTTCGGCCTCCCAAAGTGCTGGTATTACAGGTTTGAGCCACCGTGCTGGCCTAAGGAACATCTTTTAGTGGTAATTTAAATAAATTGCTGGCAACTGAGTGTGAACTAGAATAAGGGGGACAAAACCCTGGGGGCAGCAGTCTTGGGGGATCCCATTCTTTGGTGAACTTTCTTTCAGAAACCCTACCAGGTTCTCAGAGGGAAGATCCAGGAAGTGTTCTCTTCTTGATCTCAGCAAAGGGGTGAAAGAGTAAGCAATCTGTGAAATAAACTCAGACTCTTCTCCATAACAAAGCTCTTCTCTTCAGAGCTATTTAAAAAGGGATTCCTCTCCTCCAGCTGTCCTCTCTCGTCTAAGGTGAAGAGTTATTTCCTGTTACCTGATGCAACATATTCAGCCTCTCGTCTAAGGTGAAGAGTTATTTCCTGTTACCTGATGCAACATATTCAGCCGTTGACAACAATAACAAACAAGAAAATAACAAAAATGCAAGCCAGGCCCAAAGGTAAGAAGAAAACACCCTCTAAAAAGACAAAACAAGCATCAGATCCAGAGACACAAATCTGATCCTATGGCATAAATGCTAGAATTATCAAAGAAATCTTAAAATAGCCATGATTAATGTATTAAAGACTCTGTTATAAACTGAAGATTTGTGCCCTCCCCCAAATTCATAAGCTGAAGCTGTAATAACCCTCAGTGTGGCTTACAACCTCATTTAGACTTAAATTTAAATGAGGTTGTAAGGGTGAGCTCTGATTGAATGGGATTAGTTACCTAATGAGAAAAGACACCAAAGAGCTTGTGCTTTCTTTTTCTCTCCACGTATGTTCAGAGGACAAAGTGGCTCTATACAAGCTAGAAGGAGAGCCCTCACAAGAAATTGAATTGTCTGTAGGCTTTATCATGGACTTCTCAGCTTTTGGAACTGAGATAAAATAAATTTCTATTGTTTAAGCCTCCCTGTCTATGGTACTTTATTTTGGCAGCTCAAGCAAACTAATAATACAGGCTCTAATGAAAAAGTAGACAAATGTGAGAATAGATGGCTAATGTAAGCTGAGAAATGAATAGTCTAAGAATCAAAAAGAAATGCTCCTAATCAAAAAATCATAACAAAAATGAAGAATGTATTTGAGCTCAGTAGATGTGACATAGCCATGAAAAATCAATACGCTTAAAGACAGATCCATGGAAACTTCCCAAACTAAAATTCAAAGAGAAAAAATAATGAAAATAAAATAATACAATATCCCCAAAACAATGAGATATTGCATAAGATGCAATATATGTGTCACTGGAATACTTGAAGAACAGAGGAGAAGAGACATTTGAATAACAGCTGAAAGACTTCCAGAAAAAAAAAAAAAGATGAACCAAAACAAAGATCTGGAAAGCTTATGACACCAAACATGATCAACAAACAAACACACACCACTAAACAAACTGCACATAAGCATATCATGTTGCAACTGTAGGAAACTAGTCATAGAAAACAAGTCATAGGAAATATCAAAAGAAGCTAGAATGTGGAGAGCTGGAGAAGAAAAGGTAAAGAAAACTTACTGATAGAAAAACAAAGGAATGCATTATATTTTAAAAACCACTTCTCACAAGAAATTATAAAAGCAAAAGAAGAATGTTACTATGGTTTGAATATGTTCCCCAAAGTTCATGTGTTCAAAACTTCACCTTTAATGTAGTGGTGTTAAGAGGTGGGATCCTTAAGAGATGATCAGATCAGGAGGGCTCCACCCTCATGAACAGGTGAATGTCATTATCTCAAGAGTGGGTTTATTATCACAAGAGTGGGTTTGTTATAAAAGTGAGTTTGGCCCTCTCTCTTTTTTTTTTTTTTGAGTTGGAGTCTCACTCAGTCACCAGACTGGTGTGCAGTGGCCGCTTCCAATCACCGCAGCCTCCACCTGCTGGGCTGTGGTGATCTTTCCGCCTCAGCCTTCCAAGTAACTGGAACTACAGGTGCGCGCTATCACGCCCGGCTAGTTTTTGATTTATTGTAGAGATGAGGTCTCGCCAAGTTGCCCAGGCGGGTCTCGAACCCGCGGGCTCAGGTAATCCACACACCTCAGCCTCCCAAAGGCATGGGATTACAGGCTGAGCCACCGAGCCCAGCTGGCCCTCTCTTGCTTTCTTGTCTGTCTTCTGCCATGGGATGGTGAAGAAAGAAGGGCTTCACTGTATGCTGGTATCTTGATGTTGGAGTTCCCAGCCTCCATAACTGCGGTAAAAATGTTTAAATAAACTATGCAATCTGTGGTATTCAACACAAAATGGACTGAAACAGAAAATGGATATGAAGAAGTGAGACTCTAAAAAATACCTGAAAGCACAAATGTAGCTTTGGAACTGAGTAGTCCAGCCGAGGTTGGGAAAATTTGGAGAAGCAGACCACAAAAAGCCTAGAATGCCATGAATGGGGCATGAAGGCAAATTCTGGCGAGGGATCAGAAGTCAAGAGCTACAGGAAAATTCTGAGTTCTCTTAGAGATTACTTCAGTGGCTGTGATCAGAATGTTGGTACAAATAAGAATGGTTAAAAAAATTCTGATGAGGCCTTAGAAATGAGGAACAAGCTACTACAACCTGGAGCAGCAGCCATCCTTGTTATAAAGTTGCAAAGAACTTTCCTGGAGTATATCCATGCCTGAGGGCTTTATGAGAATTGGAATTAAAGAACAATGAACTAGGATATCTGGTGGAAGAAATTTCTAAGAATATTAAAGAAGTCATGTGGCTACTTTTAACTAAATATAGTAAGATGAGAGAGGAGAAAAATTATTTAGAAATGGAATTTATAATAAAAAAAGAAATAGAACTGAAAGATTTGAAAAAGTCACAGTCAGACCATGTAAAGAATAAAAGGCAATTTTAGGAGAACAAACCAATGGTGTGGTCAGGCAATCATTTGCTAAAGAGATTAGTTTGGATAGAAGAAAGTCAGATGCTATGCATCAAGATAATAGGAGAATGCCCCAAAGGCGTTTCAAATATTTTTGCAGCTATCCTTCCCATTGTAGGCCCAGAGCTTTTAGAGGACAAAATGGTTTCACAGGATAAGTCCCGGGTACCCTCCATTAGCTCTCTGCCCAGGAATACCTCAGGACTCTCTTTCCTGCATTTCAGTGCAGTGCACCACCGTTGCACCTGGGACCTAGTGCAACTTAATCTGATGCCTTGGAAGGTACAAGCCATAAACCTTGTTGGCATCCATATGATGCTAATTCTGCAAAAGCACAACATGCACAAGCTGTGGGGCCATTATGGCCACCACCTAGTTGTCAAAGAATGTAATGGACAGCTTGTGGGCCCAGGAAGAGACTTGTCACAGGAGTGGAGCCACTGTAGAGAGCCCCCACTATGACAATACCAAGTGGTCAGCACCCAAGATCACAGAACAATAAGGCCAAGTTCAGCCAATAAGTGTGCAAGTTCAGCCTAAAAAAGCAGGCACGAGAATAGAAAAACCAAGGTCCAGTTATAGGTTATCTACAAGAAACAAACACTTTGATTATAAATATACTGACACTTTAAAAGTAAAAGGGATAGAGACGTATATTATGCTGACACTAATAATAAGAATGCTAAAATCACTATATTAATTTTAGACAAAGTACACCTCAGAACAAGGAAAATTATCAGGGATGAAGATAACCATTACAAAAAAGTAAAGGGTTAATTCTTCAAGAAGATATAATCTTAATGTATTCACCTAACAAGAGAGCATCAACATACCTGTGACAGATGGAACATAAAATAAAAATAAATCAGGCAAAAAATCAAAAAGGATAAAGTTGATCCAAACAGCAGTATCATCACTTAGTCTTACTGATATTTATATAATATTTCTCACAACAATAGAATATATATTCTTTGGGAGATTGTATAGATTCTTCACCAAAATAAACATTCTGGTCTTTCTAAAGTCACATCTTAAACTTAGAAGAATAAAAATAACTCAAAGTACGTTATTAGACCATAATAGGATTAAGTTAAAAATTAATAACAGACATTTGGAAAATCATCAAACATTTAGAAATAAAACACACTTCTAAGTAACACATGGCTCAAATAAGTCTCAAAATAATTTTTTTAAATTTTAACTAAAGGAAAAGACCATTTATTAATTTGTGGGATTAAGCAAAAGCAGTACTCACAGGAAAACTTACAGCATTAAATGCATATATTAGAAAAGAAGAAAGGTCTAAAATAAGTAACATGAACTTATGCCTCTGTAAACTAGAAGAATAAGAGCAATTTAAGCCTAAAGCAATCAGAAAAATTGGAGCAAAAATTAATTAAATTGGAATAATAAAAACTATTGAAAAAAATTAATAAAACCACAACTTGGTTCTTTGAAAAGCTAAATAGACCTTTTAATTAGCCTGGATAAGCCTCTATCCAGACTAATTAAGAAAAAAGATAACAAATTATGAATATTAGCAATAAAGCATGAGTCATTATCACTGACTTCATTCACATTAAAAGGATAACAAAGGAATATAATTAACAATACTAGGCCTAAATTTGATAATTTAGATGAAATTGACCAAATTTCTAGAAAGACAAATTACTAAAACTCACATAACAAGAAACTTATTATCTGAATATCCTATAACTACTGAACAAATTTAATCAATAACAAACTTAAATTAATTTAATAAGTAAACTTAATAACAAACCTCCAAAAAATAAAGTATTAGACATAGATTTATTAGTGAATTCTATTAGATGTTTAAGGAAAAAATGATGTCAATTTACTGCAGTCAATTTACTCCCAAAGATAGAGGCAGTGGGTTAGACAATACCAAAGCCAGATAAAGGTATTATATGAAAAGAAAACTACAAACTTATCTCTCATGCATATAGATAGAAAAATTCTCAAGAAAACAGTAGCAATTTAAATATAGCAATGTATTTATACATGATATATATGTGATATATGTAATGGACAAGTGGGACCTATTCTAGGGATAGAAGAAGGATTAAACAATTAATATATCATATATCATCAATAGACGAAAGAAAAAATTTTGATTATAGAAATTAAGGCAGAAAAATTATTTTATAAATTCTAATACTATTAGTGCTTAAAAACTCTCAGTAAACAAAGAAGAGAGGAAGAGTTCCTCAAACTGATAAAGATCATCACAAAAAGCTATAGTCAAAATTGTGATTAATGGTGAGAAACTGCATGTTCTCCCCATACACTTGGGCACAAGGTAGTATGTCCTTGCATCACTCCTATTCAGCATACTGGAAAGTCCTAGTTAATACACTATGACATGTAAAGGTCATAAAAGGTATACAGGCTAGAAAGGAAGATAAGATATGATATGATATGATATGATTGTCTATGTAGAAAGTCCCAAAGGTTGATTTTTTAAAAATTGGTAACAGATAAGTGAGTATAGCATGTGTATTAGTCAGAATACTTCAGAGATACTGGATGGGGATGTTTGTGTATATAAAGAGGTTTATTTTAAAGAATTGGATCACATGACTAAGAAGGCTGGCAAGTCCAAAATCTTTATGGTAGACTGGAAGGCTGGAGGCCAGAGAAAAGTCAGTACTACAGGGAACGTCCAAAGGCCATCAGGTTTAAGACTCAGCTTAAGAACAGCTGATGTTGCAGTGTAAGTCTGAAGGCTGTCTGCTGGCAGAATTCTTTC
This sequence comes from Carlito syrichta, assembly GCF_000164805.1. Taxonomy (NCBI): domain Eukaryota; kingdom Metazoa; phylum Chordata; class Mammalia; order Primates; family Tarsiidae; genus Carlito; species Carlito syrichta. The sequence goes on from NW_007253911.1 coordinate 582,837, forward strand.
TTGCCTAGGGTATGTCTGAAAGCAGAGGGTGGTCAGTCTTTAGTCATGTTCAGATCTTCAACTGACTGGATGAGGCCCACCCACATCATGGAAGGCAATCTGCTTTACTCAGTGTCCAATAACGTAAATGTTAATCTCGTTAAAAAACGGAAACATTTAGAAAATGCTTGACCAAATATCTGGTTTAGCCAAGTTGGCAGATAAAATTAACTATCACAGCAAAGTCTTAAGATACAAGGTAAATATATCTATCTATATATATGTATATATATATATATTTTTTTTGAGTTGGAGTCTCACTCTGTCACCCATACTGGAGTACAGTGGCTGCTCCGGGCCACCACAGCCTCAACCTGCTGGGCTCCGGCGATCCTTCTGCCTCAGCCTTCCAGGTAGCTGGAACTACAGGTGTATATGCTACCACTCCCAGCTAATTTTTAATTTATTGTAGAAACGAGGTCTCACCAAGTTGCCTGGGCTGGGCTCGAACCTGCGGGCTCAGGCAATCTACTCTCCTTGGCCTCCCAAAGTGCTGGGATTACAGGCTGAGTCACCGAGCCCGGCCAAGGTAAATATTTTTTAAAATGCTTTCCTATATACCAGCAATTAGAATTTGAAAACTTAAATACTACTTACAATGGCATCTACAGAATAAAATACATATAAATCTAACAAAACATGTACAGGATCTATATGCAGAAAAAATGTAAACTACTAAAAAAAGACTTTAATAAAATATTGCATGTTGATTTATTAGACTCAATATTTTTAAGTTGCCAGTTTTAAAAAATTTGAACTGTGGATTCAACACAATACTATTTAACAAGATAATATAGCAATTCTGAAGATATATGGAGCCAATACCAGAGCACTCAGATTCGTAAAATATTACTAGGTCTAAAGAGATAGACATCAATATAATAATAGTGAGGGGACTTTGCCCCACTCACAGTACTAAACAGATCACTGAGACAATCAACAAAGAAACAGTGGATTTAAAATGGACTTTAGAATAAATGGACCTAACAGACATTTACATTAACTACAGAGTATACATTCTTCTCATTAGCACATGGAGCAGTCTCTAAAACAGAGCATATGTTAGGCCACAAAACATGTCTCAATATTTTTTAAAAAATCAAAATTATATAAAGTATCTTCTCAGGTCAAAGTGGAATAAAACTCAAACATCAAGAGGAACTCTGGAATTTATACAAATACTTAAAAATTAAACATGCTCTTGAATGGTCTTCATGTCAATGACAAAACTAAAATGAAAGTTTAAACATTTCTTGAAATTAAAAATGGAAAAACAGCCGAGCTCGGTGGCTCAGCCTGTAATCCCGTGCCTTTGGGAGGCTGAGGTGAGTGGATTGCCTGAGCCCACGGGTTCGAGACCCGCCTGGGCAGCGAGACCTCATCTCTACAGTAAATAAAAAAATCAGCCAGGCGTAATTCCGCATGCCTGTAATTCCGGTTACTTGGAAGGCTGAGGCGGAAGGATCACTGGAGCCCAACAGTCGAGGCTGCGGTGGCCGGGAGTGGCCACTGTACTCCAGTCTGGGCAACAGAGTGAGACTCCAACTCAAAAAAAACAACAAAAAAGGAAAAACAGCATATCCAAACCTCTGGGATACAGCCAAATCAGTTATAAGGGAGAAGTTTATAGTGTTAAATGCCTATGAAAAATAGATTTTTTTAAAAAACCTAATGAAAAATCTCAACTAGAAAAACAAGAACAAACCAAACCCAATTCTAGCAGGGTAAAATAAATTTAAAAGATCAGAGCAGAACTAAGTGAACTAGAGATACAAAAATAATAATAATACAAAGATTCAGTGAAACAAATAGTTGGTTCTTTGGAAAGATAAATACAAACACTCACTTTGGAAAGATAAAATTGATCAAGTAGCTAAACTGACAAAGAAGAGAGAAGATTCAGATAAACATAATCAGAAATAAAAAAGAGGCATAACAGATGGCATAAAAAATTATAAAAGATCATCAGAGACTACTATGAATAACTACAAGATTACAATTAGGAAACTTCGTGGAAATGGATACATTTCTAGAAATATAGTCCCAAGATTGAGCCAGGAAGAAGTCTGGCAAAGAGCAGTAACAAGTGGTGAGATTGAATAAGTAAGAATAATAATAATAAAACCTCTCCCAACCAAAAAAGCCCAGGACCAGATGGATTCACAGCTGAATTCCACCAGATGAAGAACTCTGGTACCTATCCTCCTGAAACTGTTCCAGAAAGTCAAAGATGAGGGAATTCTCTAGAACGCATTCTATGGATTCAGTATCACCCTGATACCAAAGCCAGACAAGAACACAACCACCACCAAAACTATAGACCAATGTACCTGATGAACATAGATGAAAATTTCTCAACAAATTACTACAAACCAAATGCAACAGCACAAAAAAGATAATACACCATCATGATCAACTGTGTTTTAATCTAGGGATGCAAGGATGGTTGAACATATGCAAATCAATAAATGTGATTTATCACATAAACAAAATTAAGAAGAAAAACCATACAATCATAGATCTATTCCTTCTATGACTGGTTTGTTGAAGTTTTTTAAAGTCATGAAGCAAAGCTGAATTTTATCAAATACTTTTCTTGTAGCTATTTATATGATCATATAGTTTCTGTCCTTCATTCTGTTTATGTGATAAATCACATTTATTGATTTGCATATGTTCTCAATGACCATTTGTATATCTCTATTCCTGAATCATACCCCACATCTTTAAAATAAAAAAAATTAAAACTCTAAAAGCTATATATGACAAACCCACAGCCAACATCATACTAAACGGGAAAGTTGAAAGTGCTGGGATTATAGGCGTGAGCCATCGTGCCCAGCCAGATTTGATAATTTAGTAAATATTCAGGATGCAGCCGGGCTTGGTGGCTCAGCCTGTAATCCTGCGCCTTTGGGAGGCTGAGGTGAGTGAATTGCCTGAGCCTGCGGGTTCGAGACCCGCCTGGGCAGCAAGACCTCATCTCTACAATAAATAAAAAAAAAATCAGTCGGGCGTGGTAGCGCATGCCTGTAATTCCAGCTACTTGGAAGGCTGAGGTGGAAGGATAGCCGGAGCCAAGCAGGTCGAGGTTGGGCAACAGAGTGAGACTCCAACTCAAAAAAAAAAAAAAAATTCAGGATGTAAAATAAATGCACAAAAATCAATAGATTTCTGTACATCAATATTAATCAAGCTTAGAATCTAATCAAGAAGGCAACTAACTACAAAAAAATTATCTACAAATATGCTTAACCACAAAGGTAAAATATACCTACAAAGAAAACTACAAAACACTGACTGAAGAAATTTTAGATGATTCAAACAAATGAAACAAAAAGCATACTTATGGATCAGAAGAATCCAAAATAATCATCTTAAACACAGACAGACAACAAAATGAAATCAGGAAAACAGATAATACATGAATAAAATGAAAAGTTGGACAAAGTAGAAATCCCAGAACTAAAGAAGCAATTACTTTAAAAATTCCACAAAAGAACTATAAAAACAGACTTGATTATACAGGAAAGAAAATTCAGCTCCAAGACATGTCATTTGAATTTACCTAGTTAGAGGAACAAAGATAAATAATTTTTTTTTAATCAGTATTTTTTATTATGATTTTGTGGGGCACAGTTAAGGGTTAGGTGTACAATTACGATTCATTCAGGCACCCTGTTGATAAGAGGTATTTCGCCATCCCCAGACAGATATTTGCAACTGTTAATCCCATCCCCCTCCCCCCCATAGTTTCCCAGTACCATCAGTCATTTTCTTATAGTATTACATTGGATGTTCAAGGTCCATTAGATGAGTGAGAACATGTGATACTCGGATCTTTGTTTCTGTGAAAGGTCACTAAGTACTATAGACTCTAGTTCCATCCAGGTTGCTGTGAAATTCATGATTTTGTTCTTTTTTATGGCTGCGTAGTATTCCATCGTGTATATGTACCACATTTTTTAATCCAGTCCTCCTTTGATGGGCAGCATGGTTGTTTCCAGGTTCTTGCTATTGTGAACAACGCTGTGATAAACATACGTGTGCAGGTATCTTTTTTATAGAGTGATTTGAGGTCTTCAGGGTATATTCCCAGTAGGAGGATTGAGGGGTCATATGGAAGGTCAATTTTTAGAGCTTTTAGGAATCGCCACACTGCTTTCCACAGAGGTTGCACTAGTTTACACTACCAACAGTGTAGAAGTGTTCCCTTTTCACCACACCCTCTCCAGCAGCTGTTACTTTTTGAGTTGCTGATAATTGCCATTCTGACTGGAGTTAGGTGGTATCTCAGTGTGGTTTGATTTGCATCTCCCTGATGATTAGTGAGGTTGAGCATTTCTTCATGCGTCTGTTGGCTGCTCGGATGTCTTCTTTTGTGAAGTGTCTGTTCATATCTTTTGCCCATTTTATAATGGGGTTGTTTGTTTTTTTCTTTTCAGCACGTTTGAGTTCCTTGTAGATCCAGGATGTTGAGCCTTTGTCAGACCTAGAGTTGGCAAATACTTTTTCCCAGTCTGTAGGCTGTCTCCCTGCTCTCTTGATGGTTTCTTTGGCTTTGCAGAAGCTTGTCAGTTTAATAAGGTCCCACTTGTCTATCTTCTCTCTTATGACCTGTGGGTTTTGGGTTTTGTTCGGGAATTGGATGCCAGTTCTGATTTCCATGAGGGTATTTCTTTCCTTTTCTAAGGTTCTTATGGTTTGAGGTTTTACATTTAGTTCTCTGATCCATTTGGAGTTAACCTTTGTGCATGGGGATAGATAGGGGTCCTGTTTCAATCTTCTGTCTGTTTTTTTATTATTGGTGTAGAGAAATGCGATTTTCTTTTGTACATTTATTTGTATCCTGAGACTTTGCCAAAGGCTTTTATCAAGGTAAGGAGGATTTTGACAGATTCTCTTGGGTTTTCAAAGTACACAATCATATCACCTGCAAAGAGAGATAACTTGACTTCCTCTTTTCCTATTTGGATACCCCTGATTGCCTCCTCTTCTCTGATTGCTCTAGCCAGGACTTCCAATACTATGTTGAACAAGAGGGGTGAGAGTGGGCATCCTTGTCTAGTTCCAGTTTTCAGGGAAATTGGTTCCAATTTTTGTCCATGTAGGAGTATGCTGGCTGTGGGTTTCTCGTAGATGGCTTTTACTATTTTGAGGTATGTTCCCCATATGCCTAGATGTTCAAGGGTTTTTATCAAGAAGGGGTGCTGGATTTTATCAAAAGCTTTTTCTGCATCTAATGATATGATCATGTGGTTTTTGTTTTGACATCTGTTGATGAATTTAATTACATTTATGGTTTTACAAATGTTGAACCATACTTGCATCCCAGGAATAAAGCCTACTTGGTCATGGTGGATGATTTTTGAGATGTATTGTTGAATTTGGTTTGCTAGGATCTTGTTGAGAATTTTAGTATCTATGTTCATCAAAGATATTGGCCTATAGTTCTCTTTCTTTGTTGGATCTTTACCTCGCTTGGGTATCAATGGGATGTTGGCTTCGTAAAATGATTTGGGGAGAGTGCCATCTTTTTCAATTGCCTGGAATACCTTCAGTAGGATTGGTATCAGCTCCTCCTTAAATATCTTGTAGAATTCTGCTGGAAAGCCATCTGGACCAGGGCTTTTTTTTGTAGGAAGTTTTCTTATTACGTAGTCGATTTCCTTGATTGTTATTGGTCTATTTAGGGTATCAATTTCTTCTTGTTCCAACCTAGGTAGGTTGTGTGATGTCAGAAAGTCCTCCATTTCCTTAAGGTTTTCAAGTTTGATTCCATACAAGTGTACGTATTAGTCTCTAATGATCTTTTGTATTTCTTCAGGGTCAGATGTGACTTCATCTTTTGTGTTTCTGATTGTGCTTATTTGGTTTTTTTCTCGTTTTTTCTTGGTCAGACTAGCTAGGGGACCATCGATCTTGTTTATCCTTTCGAAGAACCTTTGATTCATTGATTTTTTTTTGTATTATCTTTTTGTCTTCTATGTACTGGATTTGGGCTTTTATTTTGGTGATCTGGATTCTTCTACTGAAATTAGGGTTTTTGTGGTCTTGCTTGTCCAACTTCTTTAGGTGGCTTGTTAGGCTGTGAATTTCTGTTCCTTCCATTTTCTTCATGTGTGTTTGTAGGGATGTAAATTCCCCTCTTACTACAGTTTTCAGGGCATCCCAGAGATTTTGGTAAGATGTTTCTTCATTTTCATTTGTTTCCAGGTACCTTTTGATCTCTGTTTTGATTTCATCAGTGACCCAGGAGTTGTTTAGCATCATGCTGTTTAGTGTCCATGTCTTTGTGGGTTTTGGGGGGACTTTGTTGGTGTCAATGTTTATTTTTATTCCACTGTAGTCCGAGAAGGTACATGGTAGAATTTCAGTCCTTTTAAATTTGCTTATGCTTGATTTATGTCCGAGTATGTGGTCGATCTTAGAATATGTTCCATGTGGTGATGAGTAGAATGTGTATTCTGTGGTCTTTGGATGGAGTGTTCTGTAGGTATCAGTTAAGTCCATTTGGTCCAAAGTCACATTGAGGTTCCAGATCTCCTTGCTGATTTTTTTGTCCTGATGATCTGTCTAGGGTTGTGAGTGGGATATTAAAGTCCCCCGTTATGATGGTGTTAGAGTCAATATCTTTCTTTAGTGTTCCTAGAAGTTGCTTTATGAAAGTTGGCGCACCTATGTCGGGTGCATATATGTTTAGGATAGATATTTCTTGTTGATGGATTGAGCCTTTTATCATTATGTAGTAGCCTCCTGTATCTTTTTTGATTTTTAATAGCTTGAATGGTATTTTGTCTGAAATTAAGATCGCTACTCCTCCTTTCATTTATATTCCATTCACCTGAAAGTTTGTTTCCCATCCTCTTACTTTGAGTCTGTGGGTGTCCTTTCTAGTGAGGTGAGTCTCTTGAAGGTAATAAATTGTTGCCTGATGATATTTCATCCATTTTGCCATTCTATGTCTTTTCAGTGGTGCATTTAGTCGATTCACATTTAGGCTAATATTTGAAATGCAAGAGTTGATCCCTGTCATAAGGTTCTTACAGAGTTGTTCCTGTTTGTTTGTTGTCTTTCTTTGGGTTTTGGAGTTGGTTCATGTGTGTTTTTAATCTTTTGCCTATACTCTTGTGAAGAATGTTGTTGTTCTTTTTTCTTTTTCTTCTGTGTTTAGTACTTTCTTAAGTGTTTCTTGTAGAGGTGGTCTGGTGGCAGCGTAGGTTCTTAGGGATTGGATATCTGGAAAAGATTTCAATTCTCCCTCACTAATGAAGCTTAGTTTGGCTGGGTAGGTTATTCTTGGTTGAAATTGTTTCTCTTTTAGAACTTTGAAGATAGGGCTCCAGGCTCTCCTGGCCTGAAGGGCTTCTGTGGATAAATCTGCTGCTATTCTAATTAGTTTTCCCTGGTAGGTAGTCTGACCTTTTTCTCTTGCTGCCTTTAGGATTTTTTTCTTTTATAGCTACTTTGTTTAGGCGAATTATTATGTGTCTGGGAGTTGGTCTTCTCATTTGTTGTCTTGCAGGGGTTCTCTGAATCTCTTGTGTTTGATTTTTTTTATCCTTGATGAGATGAGGGAAGTTTTCTTGAATGATTTCAAGAAATGCTTGTTCCAGTGTGGCTTCTGTTTCTCTCTGCCTCAGGAAGCCCAATTACTCTTATGTTTGGTCTCTTGAAGTGATCATTCATCTCTTGCAGGTTTTCTTCTGTCTTTTTGAGCTTCTTTTCTATGCTTTTGACAGTTTGGGTTAATTCTGTGTTTTGGTCTTTGAGCTCTGAGATTCTTTCTTCTGCTTGGCTGATTCTGCTTTCCATGCTTATTAGTCTGTTGTTCATTTCCATCACAGTATTCTTTACTGCTGTCATTTCTGACATCAGCTCCTTCCTATTTTCCTCTTGTCTCTCCTCAATTTTTTTAATTCTCTCCATTAATGTCTTGATGTCTGGGTTTGTTGCATGTAACCAGTCATTCTGGGGGCTCTTCATTGTTTGTGTTCCAGAATCTGTTTTCTGTGTCTGATCTCCCAGGGGTCTGTGTGAGACCTATATTCTTTTGGTTTTATTTCATTTGTGTGGTTTTTCCCCCACCCTACTTTTTCCTTCCCTCCACATCACCGTCTTCTTTAATTCTGTTATTCAGGGGTAAAGGGATTGGTTTTACTTCTTTTTGTTCAATCTCCTATTCTTTATGTATATCCTGTTACTTTGTTCAATTCTGGGGTTGCACTGCAGGTTGGGGGTCATCTTTTTTGCAGTTTTGAGATTTACTTAAGGTGGGAGCTGTGATTCAAAATCTATCTGCAGGTCCTGGTATTCGCTGACAGGTGTGTGAATAATCTGGAACCCACTTCCCACTGCCTTGGAATCTGTCCATGCAGTGGGGCAGAAGGTTTATTCCCTGAAATAAAATGTGGTTAGCAGAGGGGAGAGAATAAAGCAGATAGTGGGTTGAAGAGGGGGGTGGAGAGATAGAGGAGTAAGGGGGGAAACAAACAAGTGTGCCAACAAATAGAGAGAGGGGCCTATACTGAAACAGATAAAAACAATAGGCCACAGCTACAGACGAACCAACTCTCATACAGACAAAAATAAAACCTATAGTGATGCTAACATACCAGCTATCCAACCACCTTATTAGTGTGCTGTTCCTCTATGCAAAGATATGGTTTACAGAGAGAAGAAAAGAGAAGAAAAGGAAGAGGAAAAAAGAAAAAAAGAAACAATTCAGTAGGAATAGAATTAAGTCATTAAACTAACAGAATCAATGAAGCACACTCTGAGACATTTCGTTTAAGTCCAATGTCCTTTCTGGTCTGACTTCTAATTTTCTTTTCAAGCTGGTAAATTAGTTTGCAGTTAGGGTCCGTTGCCCCTGGTCTGCTGTGAAGGACAGTTCAGATCACCCTCTGTTCTCCACTCTGTCCTATGTCTTTATCAAGCTTGTTTCTCCCGTTTCAGTGTTGTTACCTTGAATCGCCAGCAGGTGGTGCTATCTCAGCTGCTTGCTCCAGAGGGGGTGGGGCCAGATAGGGACAGCAGAGGCTGAAGATGGCAAGATGGCTGCCTGCCTCAGGGCAGACGGCAGACTTATGGCAGGCAGGACATCTCAGTCGCAGGAGAGGTGCCAGCGATCCCAGCAGATCTTCCCTGAAGGGGCTTCAAGGACTGAAGTTGTGGATCGCCTCCGGCCCGGGTGGTCCAATGTGCTACCGGCGGCGGTAGTGGTAGCTGCGGCGACTGTGGCGGCAGCATCTGCGCTGCAGTGGCTGTCCAGACCGCTGCGATGCCCCAGCAGTGGCAATGGCTGAGCTCCGTATGAAGAGCAGGCTGCGATGTTGGGGTCCGTAGCCCCCGGGGCGAGAGTCAGAGACCCACTGCAGTTCTCCTTTGCAGAGGTTCTCACAGACCAGGTTGCCCCATCGCCATCTTGCCAGAAGTCAAGAATTTTTAAAAAGTAAAAAAGCCTACAGAAAATATAGGATACCACCAAGTGAACCAATATATACATTCGGAGTAGCCCAGAAGCAGAGGAAAATGGAAAACTTATTTTAAAGAAATGATTGCAAGAAACTTATAAAATCTGGGAAAAAATGTAAACATCCAGGTACAAGAAGCTTAAAAGTCACCAATAAAGTTTAATCCAAGCAAAACTAGATCAATAAATATTGTAATAAAACTGAAGGCAACAAAAAGATCTTAAAAGCAACAACAGAAAAGAAGTATATCACATATAAGACAGCTTCAATTAGGCTAACAGCAGACCTTTCAGTGAAAAGCTTACAGATCAGGAGAGAGGGGGATAATACATTCAAAGTTCTAGAAGAAGAAAGGGAAGAAGGAAGAAGAAGGAACTTGTAACCAAGCACCATGTATCTGGCAAAAGTGTCCTTCAGAAATGAAGAGATTAAATAAAATTAAAAAAAAAAAACTTTCTCAGACAAAAGCTGAGAAAATTCATCACCACTAAACATGGTTTACAAGAAATGCTAAAGGGAGTTCTTCAAACTGAAAAACAAGGATGCTAATTAGAAACATAAAAATATATGAGAGTAAAAACTCACTGGTAAAGTACATAGTAAAACTCAGAATACCCTAATGCTGTAATGGTGGTATGTAAATCACTTTAATTTTTAGTATAAAGCTTAAGACAAAACTTAAAAAAATTATAGCTACAATAATTTAAGGGATATACAATATTAAAAGTAAATTGTGACATCAAACACCTACAACAGGGAGGGTAAAAGGTAGCTATTTTTATGTGATCAAAGTTAAATTTTTATCAGCTTAAAGTGATTGTTATAAAACGTTTTATTCAAGTCTTATGGTAGCCACAAAACAAATCTTTAGTAAATACACAAAAGATAAAAAGTGAGGAATCAGACCAGACATGGTGGCTCACACCTATGATCCCAGCACTTTGGGAGGCCAAGGAAAGGATTGCCTGGGCCCACAGGTTTGAGACTAGCCTGGGCAACTTGGCAAGACCTCATCTCTACAATAAATTAAAAAAATTAGCCAGACATGGTGGTATGTGCCTGTAGTTCCAGCTCCTTGAAAGGCTGAGGTGGAAGGATCACCTGAATCCAGCAGGTCGAGGCTGTGGTGGCTGTGGGCGTGCCACTGCACTCCAGCCTGGGTGGCAGAGTGAGACTCCAACTCAAAAAAAAAAAAAAGAATCAAAATATACCACTAGTAACATCAGCAAGATGTCCATCTCCCCTTCAAGGAAAGGACCAAGACAATGAATAAACAGCTAAAATCTGACAGGAATGTCAAAGGGAGAGCACTGGAAAGCAGCAGGGGAGTGGAGCTGCAGCTGTGGTAACTGGAATTCTGGGAGGGCAGGTGTGGAGGCACCAGGTCTCTGAAGCTTCCTCTCTCCCATCCTGGTAGGATCTGCCCAGAGTCAGAAGAAACTTTCTAATTTGAAGAAGAAGTAAAGGAGGATTCCCACCAACCCCCACTATTACTGCAAACCCCTGCAGTTGTTGCTACAGGAGAATCCCACTGTCCTCAAAAGCAATCCTCAGAGACCATTTGGGGGAGCTGCTGGGCTGTTGCATTTCCCAGGATTAGGAGCACAAAGTATGTACCACCACTCATCCCCTGTGAGCCAAGCTGCTGCAGAAAGGCACTATCTCGAGACAAGAGCTACCTCTGGAATACATCCTGCTCTGAGGTCAAAAGCCAGGGTACCTCTCCAGCACTGGTCTCCATTCCAATAAGCTGAATTCCACAACCCCAGCTGTATGGGTCCAGGATATTCTGTGACTTCGGTCTTGCACAACAAGGAAACTACCTCTACTGCCACGCATGCCCAGGACGAAACCTCCCTTGAGACAGCCAAACTTCTGCATGCCTTTCCTCAAGTAGAAGTGTTCCCCAAGTCTCTGAGCAGCTGGTTTGACCCTCAAGCTGGCAAAGCAGTTACACGCCTCTTGTGCTCGAGAAAAAGCCCTGCTGTTTCTTAGGACGTAAGAAACTCCCACAGGCAGCCTCTGCCAAGCAGTCGTGAGCCCATAGCTCAGTTCCATACCTGGGAACTGAAATGGCTCTAGGCCAGCTGAGCAGTGGTGCACCTGTTTACTGGGTCTGAGAAGCAACCTCATGGGCCTACCCTGGAAGACATGCACCCAATCCAGCCTAGCAGCTATGTGCAAGCAGCCATGTAACTATGTCTTGGGTCTGAAAAACAGCCCACTGGGCTGCCCTATCATACACCCAGGCCAAACAGCCATGTGAACATATATCAGGCCTGAAAAACAGCCCTGGCAGGCAGGTAGGCTACCAGAACAGCTGATCAGCCTTTCACCCACATCCCAGGCCTGAGAAATTGCCCACGGGGCACACCTAGAAGACACACCCCAGGCCAGGCAAGCAGCCTCACACATTCTAAGCCTAGGAAACAGCCCCTGGCAAACATGCTGCAGGATTAGCTGACTAGCTGTGCACCTGTGTTCTAGGCCTGAGAAACAGCCCTGAAGTTTACTTCTGACAGACATGCCCACAGGATAGCCAAGCAACCACATGCCTATGCTCCCAAACAGAATAATAGCAATGAGGTCCTAACTCCAACAAGACAGACCTCAAGTTTGTTTACCTACGATGTACAAACATGTCCTCCCAAACTGAAAAACAGCATAGTGAATTGACCCTCAGCAAAGCCATACAACCGAGGCCACAAAATATGTCAGCCCAGGCCGCTGAGACACTCACAAATGTCACTAGTGTGAATTACAGTTGAAAAAACTAGAGACTACACACCTGTGTCTACCTAGAACCAAGGCTAACACACCCCACTAAAAATGACACCCCAAGACCTGTTTATACAAATAAATCCCATATCTGGAAGCCCAGAAGTTTGAATCTCTGTGACAAGCTCACCCATTCCAAAGTAAATCCTGAGGGGAACAAAACCCCGCACCATCCCATCTCATTGCAGTAGGGGGACTACACTGTTACAAGTTCTTGTTGGGAGATGTACACCATTCCGAGCCATTGAGACTGGCCTTTCCAGCCTCTGTCCCACAGCAGATCCTGAGGGGTACAATCTCAGCTCTGGCCCCTCCTACTACAGCCAGGGAACTATCCCAGCTGTGCAGAGATGTCAGTCTAAGTGTCCATAAAGGGATAAATAGATGAAGAAAATACGGTATGTATGCGCAACGGAATATCATTCAGCCATCAAAAAGAATGAAATCCTGCCACTTGCAGCAACACAGTTAGAACTGGAGGTCATTATATTAAGTGAAATAAGCCAAGCACAAAAAGATAAGTATCACATGTTTTCTCTCATGTGTGGGAGCTAATAAAAGTGAATCTCATGGAGGTAGAAGCTGGATGGTGGTTATCAAAGGCTTGGATGGGCAGGGGTTGGGAAGATGAATGGAAGCTGGTTAGTTGGTAAAATATAGTTAAGCAGAATGAATAAGTGTTTTTGATTGTACAGTACAGTGACTAAACAAAATTTATTGTATATCTCAAATAACTATAAGAAGAATTGGATTTTTCATTGCAAAGAAAAAAGTGAATATCTCAATTACTGATTTGATAATGACTCAGTATGTACATGTATCAAAATATCACATGTACCTCTATGCACAACTATTATGTATCAATAAAATTTGCTAAGAGATTAGACTTTGAGTGTTCCTACCACAAAAAATGACAAGTACATGAGTTAATACTTATGTTAATTAGCTCAATTCAGCCATTTTACAATATACTTGTTTCAAAACATGTGTGTGCATATATGTATGTGTGTGTGTATATATATATATATCTTATTTGTCAATTAAAAGTTTTTTAAAATACTTAAACCATCATATTATGTACCTTAAACATAAGTAATAAAAATAGAAAAAAATATTTTTAAACAACCACAGTGATGTAACTTTGTCAAATGGACATGTGAGCCAACCTAAAAAGCTCTCAATGGTCAAAATCAGGATAATTTGAAGGGGGAAAAAACCATATTGGATTTTAATCTAAACGACAAAATATATATTCAAGTTCATACTGATATAAATGATTGAGTAAAATAAAAATAAAGAAAAATAGGCAAATTTTTCATGCAGAAAAGTTCTAAATTACATAGACACTCCCTCCTTAAGAAAGTAGAGCATCGCTCTAGTAGGTGAGTGGATTGCCTGAGTCTGTGGGTTCGAGACCAGCCCGGGCAATTTGGCAAGACCTCATCTCTACAATAAATCAAAAATTAACTGGACATGGTAGTGCACACCTGTAGTTCTAGCTACTTGGAAGGCTAAGATGGAAGGATCGTCAGAGCCCAGCAGGTCAATGCTAGGGTGACCGTGAGTGTGCCACTGCACTCCAGCCTTGATGACAGAGTGAGACTCCAACTCAAAAAAAAAAAAAAAAAAGAAAATAGAGTATCATTCCTTATTCCTGAAGAGTGGGCTGTACATGTTCCAAAGAGTACAGTATAGAAAGAAAAAAATAAATTTACTGTAGAGAAACCTGATAAATGTTATCTCAAGCTAGGCCATCAAGTTTCTATTGATATAATATACATTCTTGTTACAATGAGAATGAAACTTGACTTCTGAGGCCTTGCTCTCAAATTTATGAACCAAGTCTAATGGGGAAAAGATGAGAGAAATACTAACTGATAAACATTCTACAAAATACCTAATCAACAATTCTCAAAACTGTCAAGATTATAGAACAGAGAAATTCTGAGCAATTGTCACAGCTGAAGGGAGTGCCCAAAGAGACCTGACTATGAAATGCAGTGTGGTATTCTGGATGAGATCTTGGAACAAGAAAAGGGGCATTGGGAAACATAGAAAATAAAAATAAATTATGAGCTTTAATAATAATGTATCAACATCAGTCCATTAATTGTGATAAATGTACATTCTATGTTTCAAATGTGTCCTCTCCAAAATTCAGGTATTAAAACTGGTCAATGTGATAACATCAAGAGGTGGAGCCTATAAGAAATGATGAGACCATAAGGACTCTTTCCTCATAAATGGGATCAAGGAACCTTATAAAAGAGGACTCACATTGTGTTGGGTTCTCTTGCCCTTCTGCTCCTCCTCCCTCCCCCCCCCCCCAAGGATGTAGCAACAAGGCACCATCTTGGAAGGAGAGACTGAGTTTCTCACCAGACACTGAAACTGCCAGCACCTTGATCTTGGTCTTCCTCCAGATCTTGAACTTTCTCTCACAGTCTCTGAAACTGGGAGAAAAGAAACATCTATTTTTTTTTTTTTTTTTTAAGTAAATGACCCAGCCTGTGCTATTTTGTTATGGCAATCAAAATGAACTAAGATAGTGCCCTACTGATACACGATGTTAATAATAAAGGAAACTGGATGTAGTTTCCTTTATTATTTATTTCCTTTATGAACTCTCTGTACCATATTTGCAATAATTCTATAAGTAGAAACTGTTGTAAGTTTAAAATTTCATTTTTAGTTTACTTTTTTAAAGGCTTCTTAAAATGTGCCTTGAGTTAAGGGTAAGCTGACCTAAACCTGTCCTTTTATTTCTTCAAAGACTATAAAACAGATAACTTCACACAGCAGACCCTGTTAGAAGTCTGATATATTTTTATTTTTCTGTGTGCCTTCTCCCCAACTTTGAAAGTTTTTTCCTTCAACAATATGGAGTTATATCTCTTCTTAAAGCACTACCCTTGGGCTACTGGAGCTACTTTGCCCAGAACTGAAAGTTCCTGTGAGTTTATATCCCCCCAAGTTACCCTTAGCTAAGGACTAATGGGTCTGGGATTGTGGCTCCCTAAGTCCTTTGTCTCAGGTTTAAAAGTCTGAGATGTAACTACATTCTAGAGTTTCTCTGTGTAATCAGCTAAAGTTACTCTCTATGGAGAAATTTTACCTTCTCTTGTATTCTCCTTTCCCACCCTGTTTTCTATACATCATTATCAGTTTTTACACTTAAATAGACACGTACACAAACCTTCATCACAGAGTAGTTACTAGAAGTAGTTCTAGGAAACAGATCCTATGAATGGAATTCAGGACCCACATCACTTGTTGACCATGTGGCTAAATGGACCCTATCAATGGTGGTATATGGAGTGTTGAATGATCCTGTTATGTGGTAGTGTTGTAACTAAAGTTTTTACCCATGGAAAACTGGGGTGACATAGAAGTGGAAGGATTTTCACTGATATATTCATTATTTTTGACACTCAGAAGCTATAAAGAAAGTCATAACAATAAGGACCATAGTGAAAAATGAAGAAATTGGAAATAGAACGTGGCAGACTCAGATCAGGCAATGTCAAGTTTAAGATGTGGTGTGAAATGCAGAAAGTCTTTAGGATCACACCTACAAAAAACCCTTATTATTTTTTTATGACAGAGGGCAGACCACTGAAGACCAGGCCCAGGACACAGTTGTAAGAGTAGAAGAACTTCAGAAAAGGCTATATTCACAGTCTGAAGATGGTTTCAATGCCAAAGTCAAGGTTCTTATTGGAAAGGAATGGGACTCTGAATCTTGTGGGGGCTTGTGAGTAGATGTACATGATACCATTAAAAATTCAGATCCCCTAGGGTCTCTGGGCATGAAACTTGGCCACTCACCCTGCTAGAGGATATCATCCCTCATCTATTTACTGTATCTATGCAGAAGTTCAACTGAGGCACATACCTTATCACAATTCTTGTCTTTCACAACATTTCTCCTACTTCTGCTCCTGAACTTCAGACCAACACATTGTCAAGTCTCAAGATAACCCCACTAGGGGTAATGGTAGTATTAAAAAATAACAGAATTATTTATCAAAGAGGCTGCAAGATCAGACCAAAATGTATCATCAGAAACCAGGAGAGCATACCTGGGAGTATATCTTCCAGGCACTGGGCCAGATAAAGGTAAAATATAAGTCTGAATAAAAATGAGTATTGACATAGGGCACTCTCTCACTGCTTGGGATTTAATACCTTAGCAAGCATTATAGGAGATAGACAGTTCTAAGGCACTGCTAGGAGGGATTATGTAAGTTTTGAGGGGTGAAAAAAGATGTCTCACTTGAAATGAGGTAGAGATGCTAGAACTGTCTCAAAGTTTTGAGAAAACGACAAAAAAAAAATCTCAGCCGATAAGGCACACCAGAATGGATCTATATACAACTAGAAAACCCATCAACTAACTACATTTCTCTAGGGGAAACAGAATACTGTTTTCAATTAAATGAAATGTCCTGATGGGAAAGCAACTGGCATTGTTGAGAAACCCAGCAATAGCTGTCATCTCTAGGTGGAGGATGATGTCAAGAATGCTGTTACAGGACTGGATCCCCTAGTGTCAATAGGATGATAAGATTACAAAACTGCAAAGGGTGGGAGAGACAGCAATTAACTACCAGAAATAAGACATATCATCACTGTTTTAGACAGCAAGGCCACAATAACAACCAAGGACCTTTACTAAATTTACCCACAGAGGTCTTTGTTGATGGCAAATAGACCATAGCTTTTATAAGGGCAAGATAAATAGGCAGCCAACACAGGAATTGTGTGTGTGCACTTGTGTGTATACACATTGCATTGAGAGAAAGAAAGGGAGAATGAGCTTGAGGCTAGTGGAGTTGTGATCTCTCAATTTTCAGAACCAAAACAGTTCAGTCTGAAGATACATCAATTGAGAAAGGGATAAGTTCACCTTGAGGATGACTTTGGCAACTTCATAACATTTATAGTTAGTGACATAAATAAAATGTGAATAAAACACCTATAATAGTGATTTTCTGAATCCTTTCCCCAAAGGATCCTATGATTATTTTCTTGAGTAACTGAGCAGTAGGAAAGAGCATTCACTTATTTCTAGATATAGGTTTTGGATATAGGTCTGAGCTGGCACAATTCCAGGGGTGCCAAAACCCCCCAGTGAGAATAAGTTCTTAGGAAATTCAGGTGGCAGAGTTCTGACCCAACTCTGACTAATAATAGAGCCAAATGATCCACCAATCTACTTGTTAGTCATTTTCCCAGTTCCCAATCGCATAATCAGGAGGGACATAATTAGCAGCTAACAAAATGTTCAAACAGTTCTTTGACCAGTGGAATGCAAGTCATTATAGTAAGAAAGGCCCGATGGAGCACAAAAAATTGAGCTCACATCCATCCAGGATGGTCATAATAAACAAATCTCCTTGTGGAATGAAAGAAATTAATGCTGCTCTCAAACATGTAGGGAGTTATTGAGCCCATTATAGCTCTGCTTAATTCCCCAGACTGGCCCATACAGAAGACAAGTGGATCACCATACAGGATAGATTTTCTCAAAGCAAATGTTCTTGAGTTCCTGGGGTGGCTCTGACTACATTACAGGTAGCTGGAAGCGCCTGGGAGATAACATCTCTCCAGGGTGACCTAGAAAAAGACAGACATGTACTGGAGGTTGAAAACCCATGCCACATCCTCCTTGAGCCATTTCACTTCAGTGATTGTGGGCATTCAACTTCATACAGGTAGGACCTAAAAGTCCATTGTCTCAGCAGCATGGTGCATCTCCCATTTCTGCATTGGGCTTCTCTTTTCTTAGGGTGGAAAAAAAGAGAAGAATCCAATGCTCATTGATGAATTCACTTCCTTATGATTAAGATATCATTATCGGTTCTGTTTCAGAGATGAGGAAACTGAGGTGAAGAAACACTTAGCTAAGTAACTATGACTCAAAGTCACAGTGCTAGTGAATGTTAAGATCAGTATTCTTTTTTTTTCTGGAATCATTTCCTTTCTCTTTTCTAGGAGGTATATCTTCATAGTGATCACAGTTAGCTATGGAGGAAATCCCTTGACACTATACAAAATTGTGCACAGCACATTATTTGAATCTGTGCTTCCCCACCTTGTTCATATGGAGATAAATGAGCCCCAACCTTTTATCTGTAAAATCATCCCTAGGTAGCTTTGGTTAAGTCATTCCAGCCTTTGATGTCTCAGTCTTCTCACCTATGAAAATAAGGGAGATGTCCATAGCTTAGCTGTAAAGTACCTACTATTTTTCTATATTTTGTGACCTCTCTCAGAAGGAGTTAACAGGAGTATTTATAATCTTTCCCATAATGCTATTTCAGGAAAAGATAGTCCCATCTACTCCACATTCCTAACTCTGTTCATTCTTTATGCATTTATTCATTTGTTTTCTAAATAGCAGGGCAACATGAGTCAATAAATGAGGAAAAGTGGTTAAAGAGTCTATTTAAACGTGTATATGCACAAGCATACATACACACACTCAGCCACAGTAATGAGAAATCTGGTTCCTTTGTCACATGACTTCAAATAAGACCTCTATTTTGGGATTTATTACCACCTTCTTCTCTTCATTAATGGGTGTAGAAAATTAAAATCCTGATACAGTTTGCAGACATATCATGAGTCTTCAGGTTTCAGAGCTATTTTTAAAATAGTACCATAAAACGCAGCACTGAAAATACCTACAAGGAAAGGGAATAATTATTCCCCCGGAAGTGAAATGGGAGGGAGGGAGTTTGGAAAGATATTGACACCCTCCAGTCTTCATTTCTAAGCTGTGGTTTTTCAGGACATACAGGTTGCTTATTTATTCATAATGTACACCTTGTCTGCTTCCAGAAAGAGAGTCTTTCCTTTTCCTGTATTTTGAGTATATTTGGTAACTGGTCTGAGTCTAACAATTACCTTCACCTGAACTCTATAGTGAGCCACTCTGAGCAGGAGTGATGCTCCTTTGGCCTCACCCATCTTAGTGGAGCTGAATCTCAACTTGCATCTTCTAAACTATACTCTGACCCTATGGTGCAGAGTCTTTCCTAAAGTGACTGTCTGTGAGTCTGGATGAAAAGAATTCTCTTGTGCTCAAATACAGGTCTGTCTTAATACCTATTCTTTAAATACTTGAAGATACTTTTGTGCCTTCTTTTCCCCTATGTTACCCTGAAAATCAAGACTGCTTAGAAATTTCAGAATGCTTACGAATGTCCCTTTATATTCAGGTTTTCTTTATTGTCAATTCATGTGCTTAAGGGTTTACAATGAGCAAATAATTTTACATGCACTTATTTTAGATGAGGTTCAGTAACCTTAAGTAACTATTTTAAATGAGGTTCAGTAACCTTAAGTAACTAATTCATTCATTTATCCCTTATTGAAATGTTCTAAAACATATGAACCACGTGATGAGATGTTTTCTTTATCCCACCAAGAATCTGGTAAGATTTTAGAGTTAACATTCTAATCAATCATTACGCAAAACTCTGTAGGCTGTCAGAAAGTGGAAGAGAAATTGAAAGAGAAGCAGGGCCAGAGAAGAATGATTTGAGTTGCAATTTCCTCGTGTGTTTCTTGCTTGCCTCACTGGATTTTTATACAGATCAAAGGAAGTAATTCATGAGTCAGATTTATGAGTGGCAAAATTCTACACACAGTTAAAAGTTGATTATTAGCCAACACTCAGCCATTCACACATACACAAATTATTTAACTTAGCTACACTCAGATGGTGCTGGTTTTCATTTGAGCTCTCACCATTTACTTCATCTTTTAGAGTTCAGTTTATTCATAGGTTAAAGGGGGATTATGTACCAGTCTCACAAGCTACTTGTAAAGACATAACTATAATATTATTAAACCATTGGTTGAGTTCCTAAAATGTAACCATAAATTATTATGATGGTCATACCATTCTACATGCAAAGTACTGTAGGGATATTGGATATAGCCTGTTTCAGATTAGGTTATCCATGAAGCAGACTCTCAGGTGGAGTTTAGTGTGTAGAATCTTTATTAGAAAGGACTCAGAGGATTGGCACTTCTGGAAAGGAAGAAAGGAAGAAAGAATTGGTAGAGGGTGAAATCAAAGAATTATTGAGTATATGAAAGTCTCTTGGCATATTGCCAGATACCTAAGTGACTGAGAGTGCAGGTGGGGTCAGCGTGTGACATAAGGGAAGGGGGAACATAACATTTTTTCCAAGGCAACACCTGATCCATGACTCTGATGTGGCTATATTCATAGAAGAAACTTAGAAAAGGAAGTTTAGGCCTAGGTATAGAAGGAACATACCTCAAAATAGTAAGTGCCATGTACAATAAACCCACAGCTAACATATTGCTAAGTAGACAGAAACTGGAATCATTTCCTCTGAAAACTGGAACAAGACAAGACTGCCCACTCTCACCCCTCTTGTTCAACATTGTGTCGGAAGTCCTACCTCAGGCAATTAGACAAGAGAAGGAAATCAGGGGTATCCAAATACAAAAGAGGAAGTCAAGTAATCCCTCTTTACTGACAATATGAGCCTATACTTTGAAAATCCAAGATAATATATCAAAAACCTGCTTGCACTGATAAAGGACTTTGGCAACATCTCAGAGTACAAAATAAATGTGCAAAAGACAGTTTCATTTCTATACACCAACAACAAGTGGCAGAGATCCAAATTAAAAGCACAATCCCATTCACAATAGCCATCAAAAAAATGAAATACCTCGGCATCTTCCTAACTAGAGAAGTGAAAGACCTTTACAATGATAACTACAAAACACTGCTCAAAGAAATCCAAGAAGACACAAACAAATGGAAAAATATTCCATGCTCATGGATAGGAAAAACGAACATTGTTAAAATGTCCATCCTACCAAAGGCAATCTACAGATTCAACGCAATACCCATTAAGTTACCAAGGTCATTCTTCTCAGACCTGGAAATGACAATACAGAAATTCATATGGAAACATAAATGGCCATGAATAGCCAAAACAATCCTTAGCAAAAGAAACAAAGCAGGAGGTATCACACTTCCAGACTTCAAACTTTACTATAAGGCTACAGTAATCAAAACAGCCTGGTATTGGTACAAGAACAGGCACACAGACCAATGGAACAGGATAGAGATTCCAGAAGCAAAGTCTCAATTTCTCAACCAACTCATCTTTGACAAAGCCTCCACCATCAACTAGTAGGGGGAGGAGAACCTAGTCAGTAAATGGTGCTGGGAAAACTGGCTGACCACATGCAGAAGATTGAAACAGGACCCCTACCTATCCCCATACACAAAAATTAACTCTAAATGGAACAGAAACCAAAACGTAAAATCTCAACCTATAAGAACCTTAGAAAATGCAGGAGACATCCTTATGGAAGTTAGAACTGGCAATGAATTCCTGATCAAAACCCAAAGTGCCCACTTTTTAATGGGGCTGATTGTTTTTTTTCCTTTCAGTGCATTTGAGTTTCTTGTAGATCCTAGATGTTAGGCCTTTGTCAGATATACAATTGGCAAATATTTTTTCCGATTCTATGGGCTGTCTCCTTGTTCTCTTGATGGTTTCTTTTGCTTTGCAGAAGCTCGTTAGTTTGATGAGGTCCCACTTGTCTATCTTATTTCTTAAGGTATGAGCATTTGGGGTTCTGAATAGTAATTGATTGCCAGTTCCAACTCCCATAAGGGTGTGTCCTGCATTTTCTAAAGTTCTTATGGTTTGAGGTTTTACGTTTAGGTCTTTGATCCATTTAGAGTTAATTTTTGTGTATGGTGATAGGTAGAGGTCCTGTTTCAATCTTCTGCATGTGGCCAGCCAGTTTTCCCAGCACCATTTACTGACTAGGTTCTCCTCTCCCCAGTGGTTGTTGTTGGAGACTTTGTCAAAGATGAGTTGGTTGAGAAATTGAGGTTTTGCTTCTGGAATCTCAATTCTATTCTATTGGTCTATATGCCATAGGAGGCAAGATAGACAAGTGGGACCTCATCAAACTGACAAACTTCTGCAAAGTCAAAGAAACCATCAAGAGAGCAGGGAGACAGCCCACAGACTGGGAAAAAATATTTGCCAACTCCAGGTCTGACAAAGGACTAACATTTAGGATCTATATAAGATCCTAAATGTGCTGAAAAGAAAATAAAAAGCCCCATTGCAAAGTGGGCAAAAGATATGAATAGACAGTTTTCAAAAGAAGACATACAAGCAGCCAACAGATATATGGAAAAATGCTCAGCCTCACTAGTCATCAAGGAGATGCAAATTAGAACTACACTGAGATACCACCTAACTTCAGTCAGGATGGCCATCATCAATAACTCAAAAAATAACAGATGCTGGAGAGGATGTGGCGAAAAGGGAACACTTCTACACTGTTGGTGGGAGTGTAAACTTGTACAGACTCTGTGAAAATCAGTGTGGCAATTCCTAAAAGTTCTAAAAATCAACCTTTCCTATGACCCTGCAACGCCCCTACTGGGAATATACCCAGAAGAACTCAAACCACTCTATAAAAAAGATACCTGCACACATATGTTTATCGCAGCATTGCTCACAATAGCAAGAACATGGAACCAACCCTGCTGCCCAGCAAAAGAGGACTGGACAAAAAAAAATGTGGTACATATACATAATGGAATATTATGCAGCCATAGAGAAGAACAAAATCATGAACTTTCCAGCAACCTGAATGGAATTAGAGTCTATAATACTGAGTGATCTTCTACAGAAACGAAGAACTGAGTAAATCACATGTTCTCACTCATAAGTGGACCTTGAACAACTACCCTAATACTATAAGAAAAGGATCGACAGTAGCGGGAAACTGCAGGGGGGTGGGGTAGGGTGGCGGGGCGGGGGGAGTGACAGTAGTTGAAATCTGCCTGGGGAAGCGGGGGCACACCTTATCAACATGGGTACCTGTACAATGAATATTTGAATACCTAACATTGAATTGTACCCCACAATTTTAAAATTAAAAAAATTAAAAGTTAAAAAAAAAGGGAAAAAAAGTGGGAAGAAGACATGATAGACACTTCTCAAAAGAAGATATATGGGCAGCCAACAGACACATGAAAAAGTGCTCAGCCTCACTCATCATCAGAGAAATGCAAATCAAAACCACACTGAGATACCACCTAACCCCTGTAAGAATGGCCATCATGAATAAAACAAACAAGAGATGCTGGCAAGAATGTGGAGAAAAAGGAACGTTTTTACACTGCTGGTGGGAATGCAAACTAGTACAACCTCTTTGGAAGACAGTGTGGCGATTTCTGAAAGTACTAGAAACTGACCTTCCATATGACTCAGCAATTCCCATATTGGGTATATACCTGGAGGAACTCAAATCAGTCTACAAAAAAGATACCTGCACACATATGTTTGTTGCAGCTGTATTCACAATAGCAAAAACATGGAACCAACCATGCTGCCCATCGGACTGAATTTTTAAAATGTAGTACCTATACACAATGGAATATTATGTAGCCATAAAGAAGGACAAACATATGGACTTGGCAGCAACTTGGATGGATTTAGAGTTGATCATACTCAGTGATCTATCACAGAAACAAAGAACAGAGTGCCACATGTTCTCATTCATAAGCAGTCCTTGAACAATTATAAAACTATAAGAAAGGGATTGGTAGTAGTGGGAAACTGTCAGGGGAGGGGGGGAGTAGAATTGGCAATTGAGGGAAACTGCTAGGGGAGGAGGGGCATACCTCATCAACAAGGGTACCTTCATAATCAGTGTTTGTATACCTAACTCTGAATTGTACCCCACATCTTTATATTAAAAAAAAGAAAAGAAAAGGAAGTTTAGTAGAATGAAATACAGCCTCTATCATAGTAACTAATCTTGGGCCCACAACTAACAATACTCAATATTTTCATTCTCCAGTATCCATTTTAGATTCTTCTCACCCTCAGCTGGTACCTCTGCTGGTCTTGGTGGCTCACCTGGCAGAATGACCCAGACTCTCATTAGGGGGTTGAATCAGCTCACTGCACTTGTTCATTTAATATCACATTCAAAAAGGGAGCTCCCATTAGCCAAAGAGATTACTCAGGTGCTGAGATAGTCTGGTTCTTTGTCCCCTTCAAATATCATGCTAAATATTCAAGACCTACACATTTTTTTTCCTGGTAGGAACATGGCACCATATAATGTTTTTGATTCAATGTATCTACTGCATTCTGGATGTTGGTGCTGGATTTTCCCTTAGCTGTACCTGTGGTTTGCTGTGGCATGCTTTATCAGATGGGCTGCACCTGGGTACTCATCATTTTTCATACAACTTGTATGTCTTATGATCACCAGTCCTCGTGTTATGTAAAACATGTCTCCTGACATAATGAGATATTATATAGGACCTCAAGCCAGTGAATTGAATATTCAGTAAAGCCTTGGATAAGGATTCTGTCTAAAATCCCTAGGAGAGGAAAATCGATAACCAGAATATGTGTCTGCTGTTTTCAAAACAAGTTCCTGTCCCTTTCATGCTGAAAGAAACCCAGTATACTCAACCCAGCTCCCAACTGGTCTCCTCAAATAATGGTACCATTTCAGGGGCTCAGCTTTGATCGCCATTGTCTGCAGATTGGGCAGTCAGAGGTTCAAAATGGTTAAATTAACCTCAGTAAATGGGAGCCCAGGCTATTTGGCCTGTGTATGACTTCCATCTCTTCACCGTGATCATCTTCATGTGCTCCTCATGTCAGCAATTGGGGTGATCAATGACAGAGCCCAGCTTATATCAATTTGGCAAGTTATTTGGCTAATTGGTTTAGCACCTAATCTATAATGTATAATCCCTGGTTGAGGTACCAAATCATACCAAGATCTTCATGCTACTTGCCATTTTTATATATAATACTGCATGCCTCTATTTCAGAATTTCTTTGTGATCTTCCAATCTATGTCCTTTCATGCCTCTGAGCAGCTGGTCAGGTCAGTTATGGGTTCACATGAATTATATTTCCTGACCTTGAACCACTTGTCTCTTCACACAAGTGGACAACTATGTGTACTATATGCAGCTCTGCCCATTTGGAAGTCTTTCATCTAGTGTAAAGGAGGATAAGGAGAAGAAGATTGAAAAAAGGATGAGAACTGAGAGGAAGACAAGAAAAAAAAACATTTTCAGTAGTGACACTATTCTGTGTAATACAGTTATGGTAGGTACATGTCATTAAATATTTTTGTAAACCCATAAAATATACAACATCAGGAGTGGGCCCTAGTGTAAACTGTGGAGTTTGAATGATAATGCTGTGTAGGTCCATCAATTGTAACAAAAGTACCACTTTGGTAAGGAACATTAGTATTAAGAAAGGCTGTGTCATGTGGAGGCAGAGAGTGAACAAGGAAATCTCTCTGTACCTTTCCATTTTTCTGTGAATCTAAAACTGCTCTAAGAAATTAAGTCTATTTTTAAAACTCTATAGAATTTTTAAAATGAAAAACAAGAGTTATGTATTTGACCCTCCAACCACCATGAACAACTTTTAATTTTTAAACCTCTTCACCTTAAAATTTTTGCATTCCCTGTTCAAACTGCCTTGAGTAATTTTTACTCTGTTTTTCATTCTACCAGATCATTTTATTCCTTCAGAGCCAAACTTAACTATTATTTTCTTAGGAAAGTAATTCCTCTGTCTCTGCTCTGTTATTTTCCAGAAAACTGCCACCTCTTATTTTTATAATATACTACAATTTATTTGTTTACTGCCCATCTTTGCTATAGGAAGACAAAGATCATGCCTTTGTTATTCACTATGGTGTCCCAAATGTGGAATAAAACAGGGTTCCTCACAGAATGGATATGCCTATATTAATCAGGATTCTCCAGAGAAACAGAGCCAATAGAATAAATTGCACGTGCACGTGTGCGGACACTCTCTCTCTCTCTCTCTCTCTCTCTCTCTCTAGGTATTGGCTTATGTGACTGTGTAGCTGAGAGGCCCCATGATCTGTCATCTACAAACTGGACATTCTTTATCAATATTTCTTCACATTTGTTTCATGTCTCCCCATTTTTTCTTTTCCTTTTATTCCGTGCTTTATTGAAGTTATAAAGCAAATTCAAAACATCATGTCTCTTTATCGCTACAAGTATCAGTATATAACTCTAAAAGCTTATCTTTTTCATATTCAATATGCTATATAATCACCTATTAAATTATTCAGAAAGATTACATTTTCCTGTTTTGTCAAGCTTTGGCAAGGATTCAAGAAAGGAAACTCATACATTGTAGGAATGTAAATTAGTACAGCCATTATGGGAAATAGTGTGGAAGTTTCTAAAAAAAACTGAAACTAAAACTACCATATGATCTAGCAACCCCACTTCCAACCCCACTTCCAGGTATATATCCAAAGGAATTTAAATTAATGTGTTGAAAGAATATCTGTACTCCCCTGTTCATTGCAGCACTAGTCACAATAACCAAGATATGGAAACAACCTCAATGTCCACTGATGGATAAATATAGAAAATAGTGATATGTATACACATTCTATGGAATGCTATTCAGTCTTAAAAATTAAGGAAATTCTGTAATCTGTGATAACATAGATGAACCTGGAGGACGTTATGCTAAGTGAAATAAGCCTGGCACAGAAGGATAAATATTATATCTCTTTCATATAAAAATCTTAAAAAGTTGAACTTACAGAAAGTAGATGATGGTTACCAGAAGCTGGGGAGTAGAAAGGGAATGAAGAGTTGTCTTGCTATATGTCCCACATTCCGGGTTTGTCTATTTGATTCTTTGTGCTGCCATTTAACTTGTTTTCATAATCTCTCTGTATATCTTCTGTAAAATTCAGAGGTCAGCAAACTTTTTCTCTAATGTATCAGGTTTTGGAGGTCACATGATTTCTGACACATATACTTCTTTGTTTTTATTCACAACTCTTAAAAATGTAAAACCAATTTTTAACATGCAGGCCACACAAACACAGGTCAGTCAGAATGTGGCTATAGGTTGCTGTACTGTCTCTCTTGAGCTTGACTTCAATTTTTGGCATAAACACTACAGAGGTGATCTTGGATGCTTTATGTGCTAACACATCAGAATTCTGCTCACATCTGCTAATTACACCGATTAAGTATTCATGAGGGCTACCTGATTTCTCCAGTGTAAACTTTTTAATATGCCATCTAATGGTTTCATCAACAGATGATTTATTGCATGATTCAACGGTCTGAGTTTACCTTTCCTTTTGATTGTATTATTTAAATCCTTTATAGAGAAGAACGTTTTCTCCTCAACTAATACTATGTGGTTATCCTGAAATATAAGATGTTCAGGAATGGTAGGAAGCATGCTTAATTCTTTATTTTTACTTTTTATTGCCCCAGAATCTACTGATTATTAGTGAGTTGTTTATGATGTTATTTTTGTTTTCTTTCTTGGCATTTGTGTATGTATATCATTATGAATTCATAATTATTGGAGTTTCTGTGGTTTGTAATGACATTTTTAAAAAATTTCAAACTTTGGACAAAAGGAGTCCTTTCATGTTAACTCTTCTTGTACCCTTTGATATGGTACATTAGTGTTTGATAGTTTCCTTGAATTCTGAAACAAATTCCCCCAAGGCTCAATTTGAATATTTTCTGCTTCAGACTAGCAATAATTTATTCTTTTAAGAAATCCTGATTCTTCTTATGGGGAATTGTTTTAGGAGACTATCATTTGATGGGAAAGTATAAAGGGGATAATTTAATGAAATTAGATGATTTGCAGAGACTTCCATCAGTGAGGCCATAATATAGAGAATATGCCAACCCTAAAAATACTGAAGCTCCAGTTTGTATGAAATTTTACAACATCACACAATATACATGAAAATTTTGCAAAAGTCTAACCTGTATTATATAATTGTATCTCCAGTGCCAATCACAGTGCCTGGCACATGGTAGATAGTAATTGAATATTAGTTAAGTCACTAAATAAATGTAGGAAAGGGGAGGAGAGGGAGAAAGAAAGAGAGCTAGAGATTGAAATAGAAAAACCAGAGAGTGATGTCATGTTCAACAAGAGATAGGGAAAAGAAGTAGAGCAGGAGAGAGTATTGTGGTAGAAACAGTGGTAAGTCCTGAATCAGGAAATCTGAGTATGGTCCTATTTTGGTCCATAAGTAACCTCACCAGAGAAGTCTCTGTCCCCATCTCTGGGCCTCAGGTTTCTCATTTCTAAAGCAAGAAAGTTGAGTTATAAGATCCCTAGTGTACGAATGACTCTAACACCCTACGATTGATAAGAAACTTTGCATATTTACATAGTGATTAAATTAAGGGGAATTCTCATGCTTGAGCACCTGCTAGGTGCTAGTTTCTAGACTCAAATGTGAATGCTGTATTTCATTTAAATCTTACAGAAGTCTTATGAAGAATGATTCTGATTTTTCAGAAAAAAGAAACTGGCAGAATTGTAACAATCTGTCCTGATCCAGTCTCTTATCAACTGTGTATATTTGAACAAATTACTCAACCCCTTTCAGCTTCAGACTCCAAGACTACTGAGTGAAGGTTCTAGTGCTTTTCACCAGTCTAGGTCCAGTGATTCTATTGGCTGAGTCTCTTTTTCTCTGATGACACAGGAAAAAACTTCCAACTTTGGACAAAAGGAGTTCATTCATGTTGACTCTTGTACCCTTTGATATAGTACATTAGTATTTGAGCAATCAAATTTGGTTTTTCCATTAAAGCTACACATTTCTGCATTTTTCCATTCAGATTATGTCTTAGGATTGACAGAAACATTTAAATTGATTATCATGTGGTCATCATGCATGTCTGTGTTGTGCATGAGTGCGTGCGAGTGAATGTTGCATGTGTGTGCAAGTGAGCACTGCACATGCATGAGAATAAGTGTTGTGTATGCGGGCCTGTGAGCAAGCACCAGGTATACTAGAAGTATTCTGCATGTGAATTAGTAATATACATGTGTCATACATGTGCAGGTGAGCATCATGTGTGCATGCATGAGTTGTGTGTATGTATTTGCTTCCTCATTTCTTCTCACATACACATTTGTTAAAAGAACTGATCGGCATTTATCAAACTTTAGAATATTAGAAGTAAAGACATACCTTATGTGTTTTCCCCAAGAATGAGCTACTCTTATGCCCTGTCCTCATGAAGCCTTCCTTGCCACAGAAAAGCATGTCTTGTCCCTTGTTCCTCTTTACCAGGCTTCATCCTGTCCTGCTTAAATCACCACTGCATTCTTCAAATCAATCTCACTGCTCCACTGATTGAATTGTAATCAGGTTCCAGCCATTCCTCTTCCACAAACAATAGTGGCTCTGCTTTGCCTACAGGATCAAGTCCAAATTTTCCAACCTAGCCATGAGGGTCCTCTTGGGGTCAGTACATACCCCACCAAGCTAGGAGTGAATATCTACATCCCTGCTATGAACCCCCAGTTAGGGGATGAGTCTGCAGCTTTGAACAATGTCTTTTATCTGACTCCTCATTTCTGGGGTTACTTTTCCATTTGGGATATGAAGTGCAATTAAGCACACCACGCTCTATACACCTTATACGTTAACCCTCCTCTTACACCACTATAGCTGGTCAGTTCCCCAAACCCTGCTCACTACAGAGCATGAGTCCTGAATCCCTCTCCTACTCCATGTGCCCCATATCTCTGCAATCAGTTTAGACCGTTGTGCCTGAATCTTCAGTTATGCCAACTCTCACTTAGAGGATCCCCATGTAAAGGAGATTGTAGGATGTATGGAAATTATAACCAGGAACTATCCATGCATAAATGGCATAATTCACTGGTGAACAAAGAAATGTAAACCCAAACCATGAAAGAGTTTTTTGTTTGTTAAAATAACTGTGGTGAAAGTAAAAGCCCCCCACCAAAAAAGAATTGCTGCTGAGGTAGGAGTAAAACTCTTCCTGTATCTCTTAATTGTAATGAATATTTTGGAAAGTAATTTGACAATGCACTTCCAGAGTCACAGATATATTCATATTCCTTGACCCAATAATTCACTTCTGGGAACTGAGCCCAAGTATATAATTTTATATCTAAGAAAGAAAGAAAAGCAACCTCTATGTATAAATATATTCCCTGAAGCATTATTTTCAACAGAAGAAAAAACTGGAAACAGTCTTAAATAATCAATAACAGGGAAATGGGTATATAAATTATAGCATATTTAATCAATGGACTAGCTATTGTTTTTAAATGAATGAAGAAAATTCTAGGGCAACATGAAAAAATACTTATACCGTAGAGTAGGCAGAGGAAAATAGGATAGAAAATTAAATATACAGCATTTTATCTAGGTAAAAATAGAAATGTAAGAGAACATCCTGAGACTAATACAAATAATATAAACATTTTGATGCAGTGTGGGGGAGGTATTACAGGTTATTGTTTTCTGGTTTTCGAGTATTTAACTTGTAGTTATATTACTTTAAAAGTGGCCAAAATAAATTTTTGTCATTAAAAAAATTCAGAAATGTGTATTGAGGATATAAGAGAGGACATTTTCACTTCCTGGAAAATCAGCTGTAATGTCTAATGTCTGTTTATCCTTCTTCTTGGAAAAGAGGTAGGGTTTGCTACACAGAAAGGAAGATTCACATCTTGGCTAAAATTTGACTCTATGAAAATCCTATTTATCAGACTCAACTAGAAGATCATGTCTAAAAGAGAATAATTTTCACAGCATTTCTTTAAGCTACAGAGAGAGACTCTTTTTTTAGACCTAAACTGCCTGATCTTTAACTCCTGTTTTAGTGCTTGCTAAAAGAGCTGAGACTGCAACATTCCACTCTGGAAACTGAACATTCCACCACAACCCTTATAGTATGCATCTACCACCTTAGCGTTCACAAAGCATTGTTATTTCTACAGAACCTACACATGCCTCATTAGAGCAACAGTTTCTTAATCTCCATACTGTTGCAGGCACTAAAGCAGAAAGAGGGTGAGTGACCCATCTAACATCACTCACTCTATGGTGAGAAGGTTGCTTCTCCATCCTTCTTAATGGACTCCAAGTTCAGTAACAGACTTGGACTGTGTAGACTGTGATTTAACTTCCCTTCTACAATTTCTTAACTGTGAGTTCATAGCTAGCTGCTTAATCTCCTATCTCTGGTTTGCTTATCTTTTAAGCAGAAATAATAGAATATATTACTTCCTTCATGTTTACAACAAAATGAAGTAGATATTACTATCAATTGACATTATGATATACATGACTTAATACCCCATCACAAAGTGATATAAATGTGTGTGCTGGTTAGTTAAGGCAATGACTCAAGAAACAAACATTGCCTTAAGGACTTCATACTCCAGATGGTCAAGCTGCATTGCAATTAGAAATTACATCTCCAGGGTGAGAACTTGGTAAACTTTTTCTTTAATTAATACCAAATGTTATGCTAATTAACATAACATAATAGTTGTGAGGAAATATGCCCTCTTTTATGAAATCAGTGGCATCCACAATATATAACCTAATTAAAATGTGTTAAATGTTTTTCCACCACTGCATTAAAGTAGTAGGAAAATCTAGAACCCTCTCTAGACTGAATTCTTAGGCAAGGCAAGTGAGGTTGGATCCCTAAATGACCCTGTGTCAAGTCAAGCTATTAGGTAGAATAATTCTTATTGCATGATGTTGACCAAAATGGTAACATAATTCTGTTTCTAGACTATTGTTGTTTGGTTTCTAGTTAACCTTTCATGCAAGGCACAGTTGGATCACCTAAAATGACAGAGAACTAAAATGTCATTGAGTTAAGAGAATAAGTCTTGGTAGCAGTTTTGTGCCAACTCACTAAGTTTACTTGACCTCTGTCTAGGTGACAGACTTTGGTCTGAGAATTCTTGTCATTGTCCACACCAGGAAGCCCAAGATTTTCTGAGACAAACTTCCCTGACTGGAGAGCCTGGTAGATGGCAGAGATGATGGACAAGGTAATGACAGTGGCCACCTTACTGCTTCTATGAGTCAGTTGCCAGAAAATCCCAGGACCATAGGCCTTTTGGGAGTTTCTAGTCTATGCTTTGCCTACTTTTATTTATTTAGTTTGAGACTTGAACAAATTGGGGCACTGAGAAGTTAAGTGCTTTGTCCATGTCAACTGAGAACTCCATGCAGACATGTAGACATCTTTTGCCCCAGTCCTGGTCATTCCCAACATGTGGTTCTAGGGTCTAGAGATGTTGTCCTTTTCATTCTTGGAGATATTTACAGAAGTCACTGCAGACCCTCACAAGACTCGTTCACACCTTCATGCTGGCCTCTGCTTACGTGTCCCCTGGCCCCATATTTCAAAGATAGAGCACTGAGAACCACCTCCTGGACCTGAGTATAGGAGCTCAAGAACACACATCCCCTTTTGCCTGTGATGCAAAGGGCACATGGCGAGATGCTATGACAAGCGGTCAGCACAGCCTGAGCTCAGGACCACACTGCTAGTCCTGGGCAGGTGCCCACAAGCCAGGATTCCAGCCTGTGCCTGACCTGCAGAGAATTGTGGAAGAAACTTCTGGAGTGCATTCCCTCCCCATAGTGTCCTCACGCTTCTGCTTCCCCCACGGAAATGGAAGTTTTAAAGGTAGTGCCTGCCCAGACTTGCCTGTTGTCACCAAGATTTGGTGCCTGTATCTGCAGGGAGTTCAAGTTCTTGAATCATGAGTGCAATTCTATGTCAGCTTAACCACTTTTAAAACAGCCAGATGAAGCACAAGAATCAAGGTAAAAGGGGAATTAACACTCAGTGGACAGCTCCACTGCCCAAGACAAGATGTACTAGGCTGTTTTCTGCTCACAATCCCACTGCAGGAAACATTCTGCTCAGGTTTCACCACAAGAGAAGGGAGTTTGGACAGAATGAGTGCCCAAGTATGCATTCATGCATTCACTCAGCCATTCAGTAAATATAGAGTAAGTGTATACCACGTGCTAAGCATTATGTTATATTTTGTCATTTGGGGTAGGTTAGCTCCAAAGCATTGGGTTTTGGAATCAGATTCTTTTACATTCAAGTCCAGGCTTGGCCCCTCCCTTACTAGCTCTAATGCCATGTGGAAGTGCCTTAATCTTCCTAAGTCTCAGTTAGTTGGGGATACTGATATCTTGCTCAGGTTATCCTTATGATGTTCAAATGAGACAAAGGTAACAAATCATCTCACACTGGATACATATTAGTGGCATGGTAAATGAGACTGGATACTTTAATTTTATCAAATGTAAGTTTGCAGGACTTACACTCGTTTCAAACAAACGAGTGTTTAGAAGGATGTTAGAGCTGTGGAAGCTTAGTGGAATCTCTATTGGCAATTATTTTTGGAAAAAATATCTTGCTTTAGAAAGTGCTTCATAGATTCAAAACTAGGACATGATCCTAGGCCTGCAACAGATAAACAAGAAGGATCTGGGGTTAGAGACCAGCTACAAGAAAAAGAAACTGGGATGGGCCTCAAGGGAGGGGGGAGATTAACTGTCACAGAATCTCAAAGACCAGAATCTAATGTGGGGGACACAGAAGTTCATTTGTTTATGCATAACAAGCCACCCCAAAAGTTAGAGCTTAAAACAACAATAGCTCGTTCTTACCCGATTGTCTGTGGGCTCTCTTGTCAACCCCTCCACCAATCTTGCCTGGACACTTATGCATTTATCTAAGAGCTGGACGAGGGTGGCTTGGCTCCTGTTACCATGGGATCCATCATGCTCAAGTAGTCAGACCAGGCTTCTTCATGGAGTAATGGCAACATTCCAAGAGGACCAAGATGGAAGCTGAAAACCCTCTTAAGGCCTGGGTTTGAAAGTTGCACGTCACTTCTAACACAATCAGAAAGCAGATGAAAAGTTCAGCCTAGATTCAAGAATAGAGGAATGCATTCCACCGTTTATGGCTGCATTTGATCTCCTACAGAGACAAGCAGTATATGTACTCTAAAGGAGTAATAAGTCAGGAGCACAACCTGCTTGCATTTATGAAAAAGTACTTATGTTGACGTGCAAGTGTGCAGTTTGCTGTTCTGGCCTCGAACACCTTGCTCAACTGGTCTCCACTTACTCTGGTCCCAAACATATTTTTCTAGTCACCATTGACTATCTGTAGTTCCCCCAAATTGCTGTGCTGCCTTTCCTCCTTTGTAGATGCTCATTCTTTTGCCTGGAATATGACTTGTCCTCTTTCTGCCCCCTTCTGAATTGGCCAGTGTATTCATTTCCTGTGACTGCTCTAACACGTTACCCCCAGACATTGTGGCTTAAGACAACAGAAAGTTGTTCTCTTGCATTCTGCAGGCAAGAAGTCCTAACTCAATTTTATGGGGCTTAAATCAAATCATAAACAGAGCCATACTGTCTCTACAGGTTGCAGAGAAATATTCTTTCTTTTGGATTCTGGTGGCTGTAGACATTTCTTTGCTTGTAGCCACATCACTTTAATCTTATCATTCCAATCTCTGCCTCCATTTTGCTTTCTTCTTCTCTTCTGTCTATATTCAGTCTTCTTCTGCCTCTCTAAGGACATAGTGATTATGTTTAAGATCTCTCTGGATAAATCCAGCATAATCTCCCCCATCTCAATATTATCAATTCAATCACGTCTGTGAAGACCCTTTTCCCATGCAGGGTAACATTTACAGGTCCCAGAAATTAGGGCCTAATATTTTTGGCCATTATTCAGCCTATTATAGCTGACTTGTCTCATATATTTATAGCATCCAATTCCATTATCTCTCCCTTCTGAGTGTTCCCTGGCCATAGCCTGCTCCTTGCCAGCAGGGATGGTCAAACACATACCCCCTGATCCTTGCATATGTCAGGTTGGATTATGATTATATATATGTGTTTCCCTTGTTCAAATGTGAGCTCCTGAGAGCAAGGACCATGTTCCTTCAACCTCCTTGGTGTCTACCATGGCCCTAGCAGTTAGGAGTTGACTTACAAATGAGTGCCACATCTGTTGGAGTGGGGTTTGGAGGTGAGGGGTCAGTCACAGAGCTCATGACATATGCATGCCCTAGCATACACCACCAGGGTTTAAGTTGATTCCCATAGTGAATCTGATTTAAGGGGTTCTACAAATGCACATTTCTTCTGCATCTCAGATCTCTTCAGCTTGAAATATTTAGCCAATGCTCCAGAAAGCAACTCCCCTAGTCCTTAGATTAAGACTCAGACAGAAAGTTATTCAGTGTGATTTGGTGTTTGGTATGCTGCACCGTGTCACATTGACTTGATCAGTGACTCTGCAGGGTAACTGAGGCCCAGGGAACAGGACCCTGGGGTCTGCAAGCCTTCCAACATAATAATCTGTAAATAGATGTGCTTCTGACTTATTTACACACATTTGCCAAACACACAGAGATCAGAGACCCTGACCACAAAATAGCAACGCTGGCTGCTTTGCTTGAAATTGACCACCTAAATTCCCATTTCAGGGGTAACGATTGTTTACATGGAAGCCCAGGTATAGAGTTCAATCCTAAAAGAATTTCTCCTAGGTAGTTACTTTGCATGCTTATCTTACTATATGCACACCACTAGGGGAGAGGGGAGCACAATTCCTGCCTTCTAGAATGCTGACACCAGTTAAAATGGATTTTCTCAGTGTGTTTCTTGGAAACACCACAACAGATTTAACTGGTATGCTGGTTAAAATGCAGGTAACCAGGCAGCTGACAAAACACTTCAGAATCTCTGAAGGGTGAGCCCTGGGAAGGTGTGTTTTTGCATGTTCTCTGGATGATGCTTATGTTCCCTAAAGTCTGAGTCTACTATGGAAATACCACATGATGTTTGCCAAAGAGAGAGTGCCCAGGAAAGGGATTCTAACAGAATGCAGTTTCCTGTCTGCCATAAATGCTACTCTGTCTATCCCAGTATTCCTTCTTTAGACTGTTTTCTCCAAAGAATCTTTGGATTCCCTTCTTTCTAACTCGTATCACCTCAAAAGGGGTTTGGGGTGCACAGTCCAAAGTCAGTAAACTACACGACCCCTTCCAGCTTCTTTCTGGCACAACACCATGTTAAAGATGAACAGTTTCTTCTCTTTTCCAGTCATTTGTTTATGTGAGCCTGAACAAGTCACTCTGTCCATGTCTTCATCTTTAAAACAAACATGATATATCAATTCACTAATGTCATAAAATATTTACTATATACTCCAAAGAACTTTGGAATCACCCACATGTCTAAGTATCTTAGAAACCCAGTCGGTCCATCAGACCTCTGTAATCAAGGTCAATCAATAATAATAATAGAAATGGGGTGGTAGGGACAAGGGAGACCATCTCTGTTTTATCCCTCTTCTGTCCACATTGTCTCTTGCCCAGTAATCGATACCCAACTCTTCCTGACTCGAAGATAATAGCCACAATGGGGCAATTCAATGTTTCCTCCCTGTTCACTGGGCTATGTACCTGTTCACTGGGCTATGTACCCTAATCCTACTCACCTTTTCCCCAGAGTGGAGTTGACCACAGGGGAAAGTGTTACTAAGAATCCAAGTAAAATACAGCAGACCCTGGGACTCATTAACTTCTCAGGAGCTTCTCTGGGACTATAGATTACCACAACCTTTTGGGAAACTTATATAACTATATCTATTATGTAATATTAAAATGCTGCACAGGCTCTCTGCTTTCAGAAAAGTATGACTACCTAAAGATGAATGTGTGTATATGTGCGTGCTTGAGTCTGATTTTCAAGTTTGCTTATTTTTACTGTTTTGATACCTCTATTAGATCCAGCACATTCTCTTTATATTAACTTGAATAGATGGTGACGATCTCCTGCTAAAAGGGAATAGTAAATTGCAGAGTCATTTGTATATGGAAGGCTTCTGTTTCCAAAGACATCCAAAAAATGCATGCCCATGATTAGACGTACATTTACACAGAAGTGCACGTTGTGGTCTGAGAAAACTGTGGAAAGGCTTACAGTCTTCACTTCACTGCTGTCCACGTGAAGCAGATTCTCCACAGGATTCACCTGATAGCCAAAGTGGTCCAGATGAATGTCAAAGGCAGGCCATTCTCAGAGAAGAACTGACCTTCCAGGCTGAACTCACCTCTGTTCTCTGACTCTCCTGGCAACCTCTGCACAAAACGAGCTGAAACCACAACCATGCAGAGCCTGGGAAGCCTCTGCCAGACAGACTTTTTTCTGTTGCAGAGTCATATGGCTATCTGTGGTCTGGAAACCTGCAGAAACTCTCAACCCTGAAAGAATGTGTGGAATGGTGACCAGGCCCTCCCTGCAAGCATTTTCTGCAAGGGCTGGATCTGAGTTTTTCAGCTTTAGGTGATTTTCAGGCTTGCACTGGCCCTTGCTGCTGGAAGCTCCAAGGAAGAGGCCAGGGGAGAAGCACAGGTTTGCAATCATACATTTCACTCAAACTCCACTCGCTTCACATAATCGCTGTGTAACTTTGGGGAAATTGTGTAACCTCCTGGGACCTTAGGGAGAGGGGAACTCAGAGGCCATTAGCCCCTGGTCTAGCTCTGGGAATGACCATTTCTACAGAAACAGAGGTCTCTGGCAAATGATCTCTTGGCCCTGGGTTTCCTCTTAAGGAACAAGGATAGAAATGACATACTCTCATGTTTTTGCTGGCCTCTATCTCAGGGGGACAATGAGGAAATTCCAAAATTAGAGAAAAATAGACCATAAATAATAAACCCAAAGCTAAGGGAATGTTGGAGCAGAAGAAAACACACTGGAAAAATCAGGGGCTTGGCGTAGTACCCAAAACTCTGCCTGAATTCAGTGTCCTCCTTGATCAGTGCTGGCTGTCCTCTCCAGGGCTTTATTTCCCATGTGTCAAAAGAGGGACTTGGGCTGAAGAGTGTTTTTTGTTGTCTTTTGGGGTTTTTTTTCTAAGTCAAGAATAATTTTGTTTACATAAAATCAGAGAGAGGAGCACATAGAGAACAGAAAGCTGGGAGCAAGGAGGGTGGGGCGCCAGAGCATACCTGTCGGCCCACCTTTTAGCACATATCAGCTCACAGGGGGCTCAGGGTGCACAGTCCAAAGTTAGTCAACTACACGACCCCTTCCAGCTTCCATCTGGCACAACACCACGTTAAAGATTAACAGTCAATTTTTTAATGTAAGCCTGAACAAGTCACTCTGTCCATGTCTTCATCTTTAAAACAAATGTGATGTATCAATTCACTAATGCCATAAAATATTTACCATATACCAGGTTCTGAGTGTTGAATGATCATACCAGTCAGAGAGATGAGCCCTATTATTATATCTGTTTTGTAGATGAGGAAACTAGGATTGAATTAACCCTGAGGTCTTTTTAAAGAAATGCATCTCTCTCTCTCTCTCTCTCTCTCTCTCGCTATCAAAATAGAGCCACAAAACCTTCCATAACCTCAGCACTTTGCCTGAAATCTGGAGAAGAGGAAAATGAAACTCTGAACTGAAACCAGCAGAACTAGTTTGCTACAGCTCACACACCTAGAAAGTGCCATAACTGGGGATACACACATGTGTGACCACACAATACACATACGTACTCACACACACATGGATGTATACACATAAGCTGTGTTTTTTATTTTCATTCAGTTTATAATATTCTTAATCATCCCTTTTCAGTTATTTTTAGACTTATTATTTATTTAGGTCTTGGGTTTTTTTTTAAGTTTACAAGTATATAAGAATATTTCATTATTGATGTGTCATTTAATTCCATTGCTCTCAGAAAAAGGAACATCTCATTTTGAATATTCTTTAACATGAATAGAGTAGCCAGTCCTGCTCTTTCAATAAGCACATCATGCTAAAATTCAGTGTTCAAGTCCTCATGAGATCTGGATACTTTATTAGATGAATTCCTTCCTACCCTCATGAAAATTGAATACCCCAATACAGAAATAGTCCACCTGATCCGGATTTTTGTGTTGTTAGTATTATCACAGGGGCAGCTAATCTCAATGTTATTCTATGTATCACCCCCAATGATACTGCTTGCTCATATTCTCTTCTTGAAATCGCCATCAGGATCTGAAATGATTGTAAAAAAAATTTTTTTTAAAGCATAACCTCAAGTTTTCTAACCTGGCATAGTGTTAACCTGGCAGAATCATATGGAAGGTCTCTAAAACACACAGATCCCAAGCCCAACTTAAACCATCCCAGTAGACCCCAATCTCCATCTGGTAGGTTGTGAATGGGGCCAACTCATGAGACTATTGGAAAGAAACTTTGCTCAGTTCCAGTGGGCAATTAAATGTGGGAACCAGTGAGTATATAGTTTCGGAAAGTCAGAGGCTAAGTTCAGTTCCAGAGCATGCCTAAAAAACCTGAGAGAAATTACACTTTTCCTCTAAGTCTAGATTTCATCTTGAAAACAAATAGGATCTGTTTTCAATTACACTACTAAAAGTATTTACCGCATTATCAACAAAAATAGAAAACGTGCTGTGTCAAGGGCCCTGATTTTGACTCTGCTGAGTTTGTCTTCAAAGAAGTTAGTCTAGTGAGAAATTCGTATCTGTGAGTTATAGGAATAGCTCTGTGTACGATGAAAGGAATAGATATATGGGCAGGCATGCTGTGAGTACAAAGGATGGGGTTCCCAGAGGAGGCAGCATATTCAAGAGGGGACCCACAAAAAGGACCCACTGGGCCCTTGTAGTACAGGCTTTTCCAGCTAGGTAAGTATTCTAGGAACCTATCGGTATCAGTGAATTCACTGGCAACAACACCAGCTAGCATTGTTATGAGAGGCTGCATTTGACTTCAGTGAATATTTTTTTGGAGATTTTCTCAACACATTTGCCCATTTCATGATGGGTGATTTATGAGTGCACCTGCCCACACCATGCTGGGTGTTCAGCAGTTTTTGACCAAAATCGACATGACCCCAGTGCCCAATCTCCCTATTCACCTGATCTCACCCCAAGTGATTTTTTTGTTGTTGTTTCTCCACATGAGAAAAGTCCTCAAGAGGAAATGTTTTGCCAGTGTTGAAAGAGGTGAAACAAAAAACAGCAGAAGCACTAGAAGGATCAAAATTCATGAGTTTAAAAAATGTTTTGAGCAATGGAAAAGTGCCTTTAAAAATTTTTTTTCTTTTTTTCTTTTATTATAAAGATGGGGGGTACAATTCAGGGTTAGGTATACAAATGTTGATTATGCAGGTACTCTTGTTGATGAGGTATGCCCTTCTCTCCCCTAGCAGTTTCCTTCAACTGCCAATCCCACTTCCCCTCCCCTGACAGTTTCGCACTTCTGCCAATCCCTTTCTTATAGATTTATAATAATTGTTCAAGGTCCACTTATGAGTGAAAACATATAGTACTCTGTTCGTTGTTTTTGTGATAGATCACTGAGTATGATTGACTTGAAATCCATCCAAGTTGCTGCCAAGTTCATATGTTTGTCCTTTATGACTGCATAATATTCCATTGTGTATATGTACCACATTTTTTGTCCAGTCCAGCTTCAATGGGCAGCATCGTTGGTTCCATGTTTTTGCTATTGTGAATAGAGCTGAATAACTGATGCTGATTTATGTTGAACTGTTTCCAGTTTCTCTTTTTTAACTTCAATAATTTTCTCTGTGCTAAGACTCTTCGCCAACATTTTTGAATGACAGGGGCTCTATTAACTTCTTTTTTCAATCGTTGTTTAGTTAGAAAACTGATTACAGCTGACTGAATAATTCTTGCAGCTTTATCTCTCTCCTGATGGTGTTTGAGATCTGCTTTTGACTTATATTTTCTCCATGTTGTCTGTATAAGTCGAGCAGCTCTTATTTCTTTACAAAGATCCAAAAGCCTTGCACAAAGAAATGACAAATAAGTAATAACCACCTTTTCATCCGGAATTGTATTTGACATATCCAAATGGTTAATCATAGCAGGTATTCCACCACGATCTCTAAATGCAGACCTAACCAAATGAAAGTTTTTCTTTTCATTTTCTAGCAGCTCTTTGTATAGTTCTGAAGTATTTTCATGATCAGATGCTTTAAGAGACATATCCAGAGAACTATTATCAGATTCAAATGATGAATTTAATACCACTGAACCAGTTTGTGTGCATTCCACGGTTTGAGTAGTTCGCTGATATATCTTATTAAAAGGCAAATAGCAAGGATGATAATGATGGATCAGGTAACATAACACACAACCATCAGAGAAAGACACTGTAAAATTCTCCAACTTGATTTCAGACATCTAGCCTCTGGAACAGTGACATGCGGGAGTCCAGCTCCAGCTGGGTTCAGGGTACCTCAAAGGTGGAGATGGCGTAGGTGATTGGGGGGAAGATGAAAGAGAGAGAGAAAGAGAGAGAGAGAGAAAGAGACTGGACCCCTGTCTAGTGCAGAAGCCCAATTTTTTTTTTTTAATTTTAAAGATGTGGGGTACAATTCAGGACTAGGCATACAAATTTTCATTATGCAGGTCCACTTATGAGTGAGAACATATGGTATTCTGTTTTTTGTTTTTGTGTTAGATCACTGAGTATGATCAACTCTAAGTCCATCCAAGTTGCTGTGAAGTCCATATATTTGTCCTTCTTTATGGCTGCATAATATTCCATTGTGTCTGTGTACCACATTTTTTTAATCCAGTCCAGCTTCAATGGGCACCATGGTTGGTTCCATGTTTTTGCTATTGTGAATAGAGCTGCAACAAACATGCGCATGCAGGTATCATTTTTTATAGAATGATTTGAGTTCCTCTGGGTATATTCCCAATAGGGGGATTTCAGGGTCATATGAAAGGTCAATTTCTAGTTCTTTCAGAAATTGCCACACTGTCTTCCAAAGAGGTTGCACTAGTTTGCATTCCCACCAGCAATGTAAAATGTTCATTT
Organism: Carlito syrichta; assembly: GCF_000164805.1. NCBI lineage: Eukaryota > Metazoa > Chordata > Mammalia > Primates > Tarsiidae > Carlito > Carlito syrichta. The sequence goes on from NW_007253911.1 coordinate 624,974, forward strand.
TTCTCCACATCCTCATCAGCATCTGTTGTTGTTTATTTTATTAATGATGGCCATTCATACTGGGGTTATGTTGGTATCTCAATGTGGTTTTGATTTGCATTTCTCTGATGATGAGTGAGACTGAGCACTTTTTCATGTGTCTGTTCGGTGCCCGCATATCTTCTTTTGAGAAGTGTCTATTCATGTCTTTTGCCCTTGGAGCTGTTTGTGTTTCTTTTTTGGTATATTTGAGTTTCTTGTAGATCCTAGATGTTAGGCCTTCATCAAATATGCGGTTGGCAAATATTTTTCCCAGGCTGTGGGCTGTTTCTCTGCTCTCTTGATGGTTTCTTTTGCTTTGCAAAAGCTCATCAGTTTGATGAGGTCCCACTTGTCTATCTTATTTCTTATGGCATGGGCACTTAGGGTTTTGATCAGGAGTTGGTTGCCAGTTCCAATTTCCATAAGGATGTCTCCTGCATTTTTTAAGATTCTTATAGTTTGAAGTTTTACGTTTAGGTCTTTGATCCATTTAGAGTTAATTTTTGTGTGTGGGGATAGGTAGGGGTCCTGTTTCAATCTTCTTCATGTGATCAGCCAGTGAAACAGTGTCTTGATAGGTGTATTGCATCAAATGGAGGGTACCTTCAAGTGAATGAAGTTTAAACATGTAAGAATAAATACACATTTTTTATAAACAAGGTCCATTCTGAGGGATCCCCCTAATAAATGAACAAATTGGGGAGGAAATGAAGGTGGAGCGAGATGTTCAAGGCACTATATGGGCATAGATGAGGAACAGCAGAGTAACTTTGGGGACCACTATGATTCTGGTACAGCTAGAGTGTCAGAGAGGATGGAGTGGGAAGGAGATGGTGAGGAAAGCAGCATTCAGACATCAGGGAAATGGACTTTAGCATTAGGGGATAAGAAACCTTTAAAGGAGTGAGGGAATCAGAGCAACATCTTAAAAAGGAACAATAGCCTCTTCACCAGGATCCCGTAGCCAGCTGTGACACACATTTATAACTTTTTTTCTTTCTTCTGTCTACACTGCTGACCTATTCAACCACCCTCTAGCTCTGAAATCCCATCCAATGTTATCCTCTCCCCTTGATGGACTCTCCCCATGATGGGCTCAGATCAAGAAAGAAATTCACCATCAACCCCACTTCTCAAGCATCTGGGGCTCCAGGGACTGTCTGCACATACAGCTTACCTCATGGGTCAAGAGCTGGGGTCTTTTAGTTGAACATCAGTTGGTGTCTTTTGGTTAAATATCAGTTCTCGTAATTGTGAACAAAGCCTGCTGTTCACAAAGAGATCTCTCCACCATTAGGATGGGAGTATTATATTATTATGCTAGAATTTGTTTTATAGTTCAGAAAAAAAGACAAAGTAGGCCATCAGGCGGTTGTTCGTGCAGATGCTAAGGTCCTCCATTGGTAACTGCTATGTAACAAAGCATTTAAAGCACATCGTTGACAGTGAGAAAGATCTGGGGTTGAATCCCAGTCCTACCACTTGAGAATTAATGCTACTTGCATAAGGTCATGTAGTTACTAACCCCAATTTACTCATCTGTAACATGCAATATCTACCTCATGGAGTTGCTACAAGGATTAATGTATGAATATATATGCCTGACACTAAGTGCTAAGAAATAGAATGTCCTGTTATTAGATAAAAAGGAAACAGTCCTAGGGGAAAGAGGATTGGACAAAAGATGAAACAAGGGATGGTTAAACATCCCAACTGGAGCATATCATCTGATAGTGTTCTGTAGGTCAGCCCTTCTCAGCCCTTCATGTGCACACCAATCACCTGTGGAGGAATCCTGATTCAATAGGTCTGGGGTCGGTCCTGAGACTCTACATTTCTAAAAAGCTCTTGGGTGATGACAATGCTCCTGGTCCGTGGACCATACATTGACCAAAAAGGGTGCTTTGATAAGACACCTACATGACTTGAATGCACATGACAGAAGAAGCTCTGTGCGATATCACAAGGAGTTGTGGGTATTAATGGAAAACCCTTTGGGGCAACTCTATATGAGTTATAACACTGTCAGTTGTGGGTCAACCTGTGGAACTAGGAAACATTGACTCAGAGGATGTAGAGGATGCTGTTGGTTGTATGAATATTTCAGTAGTTCGTTGGGGTGAAGAGTAAATGACAACTAATACTTCTTGAGTAGTTTCATGTGTTAGAGTCCTTCATACTAACTTGTTTAATTGATCACATTAACTTTCTGAGCAGGGACTATTATAATTTCCAGTTTATAGATGAGAAAGCCAAGGATTATAAGGTTGAGTCATGGTGTCATCACCAACACATGTTTGAACATATCTTATTCAGAGATGGCAGGATTGGATGTCTTCCCTCCCTAGTTTAGCACTCTGACAACCACGACGAAGCAAAGGGGCCTTCATAGTAGGGTGTGATGGCTAATTACTGTGTGCTGGCCTCTGTCTTGGGAGCTGTGGGGCATTTATCGCTCTCCTATATTTTTTTTTCCCTGGGTTTGAAGCTAAAGACCTGAGCCTACTGCATCCTGGGGCAAGCACCCAATCCCTGTCCTCCCTTCTCTCCCTGGTGCATTAATCTTGGCAAGCACATGTGTGTCAGATAGAACTGAAGGAATAGTTCAGACTCTATTCCAACTCTGCCTGGGGCTGTGCAATCCCGTGAACTCAGAACTTGTACATTGTGTCTTTCAGCACCGTGGACAGCGTCGGCGGCACCTCTATTCTCTCAGCATTTTGCCCCTACCCTACAAGGCTATTTGAGGGCATATAAGCAGATAAACTTATTTTACCTTAAACCTTTAATAATGGTAAAAATAGAAGGCACTCAACCACAGTTATCCAACTCGATAACCATAAATAATGCACATTAATGCACAGGCTAAGAATAGAAGGTGGGGGTGCTGATTAAACCAGCCGTGAGCAACCAGGATCCGGGGTAAAGTGTATGTGTGCGACTTCTAAGGAATGTTTATCCATGCACCATGTCATCCATATCTTCAGATGCAGATGCTATATGATACATTAAGCAGGAAGCTTAAAATCCCCAGACCAGCAGCATCAACAGTACTTGAAACAGTACTAAGTACTAAGGCCCAGTAATATATGTTTTAACAAGTCCTCCAGGTGATTCTTATGCTTAAGAACCATATTTTTATTTCAAAAATGGTTTCACAGATCGAATAATTATCCAGACCTAGAAAGTTGTCTCAGGAAGAAGAAAGAGCCAGCATTGGCCAGTGTAGTGGTTAAGAGTGAGAGGTCAAGAATCAGACAAACCCAGACTCAGCCCCACCCATGCCATCTGCTATTAATAGTTGTGTGGCCTTGAAAAGGCTGCAACTTCTCTAAAGAGTTTTTGGGAGTTCTGGAGGAGGTCCACAAATGTTCACAGAGAAACTAGAATGGCACATAGTAATAGCTCAGTGAAAGACGGATGCAACTCTCTTCCAAGTGATGCTTCTTTTTAAGCAAGAAACCACCATTCCATGCCAAATAAAATCACCAATTGTCACCAACCAATTGCTGATGGCTCACAAATTTTTGTCCTGCAATTGATCATGCCACATTGTCTACATCAGAAAGAATGAGTGGAATAAAATGTGCCCATTGTCTATCCCACAGCATCTATTTCACTTGTACCATTACCCCATGGAAATATAAATCCTCTCACAGTGTAGGTAGAAACTCACATTTCACTGTGGAGAGAAAGAGGATCTTTGAGGAAGATATTTACTTATTAGAGTCCCTCTCTTCCCCTCATAACTCACCCACTAATAATGAACCAGATGACCTTCACTGTCCACTGCTGGCACCAAAATGTCTTTGAGTCTCAAAATTTCAAGAAGAGCCTCACATTGAAAAACATCAGAGGAAGATCCAGATTCTGCTTCAAAGTTTCTTAGCTCATGGGCTCACTGTGTGAGGAGACATTGATATCATAGATCGGACCTCTCCAGGTAGGGCCTGCAGAAAGACTGGAGGCATCACTGTGGCTGTTTTGTAAGTAGGCTACCTAGAGAAGGATCAGACCAGTGACTAGCCCAAGGTCTCCTGCCTAATTAGAAGTCAAGTAGCACAGGGACATTGCCACTAACTACTCCTCTGCCCTACTAGCCAAATAGCAATGGGGCGACATTTCAAAAACAAAATTCTTCTGGCAGAAGACTCACAAAGACTCCTTACCACCTATATCCAAAGTCAAGGTTCTCATGTTTTCTAGAAACTTTTCCTACCTGCCTTTGAGGTAAATCTCAACTGGGCATGGTGACATTGCCCCCTTCTCCATGGACAGTTGGCAATCTCTGAAGACCTTTTTTAATTTTTACAATTGGGTAGAGGCCAGAGATGTTGCTAAACATCCCACAATGCATAGGACAGCTCCCACAACAAAGAATTATCCTGCCCAAGATTTAAATACTGCTGAGATTGAGAAACCCTAGATTAAAAATTCTGGTGAGCTCAAGCGTTATCCCTTCCAAGAAGATTTCTGGGCCTGCACCCTCTTCCCCAAGTGTGGCCTTGTCCTGGGCTCCTATAGAGGTATCCCAGATAACTCAGAGGGTTAGCAGGGTATTCATACCATGACATTCATTTGATTACAGTTCTCTGGTCATTGTTCATTTCCTCTACTAGACCAGGAGGAGGTCCTTCCAGGAAAGAATGAGGACCAGCTCCCTTTTACTGTTTTTGTTTCATTTTATTTTTAAATCACAGGTGCAGAGTGTTGAGTTTGTCATATTAACTAATTCATAGAACTTATCTTCCTCCTATGCAGCATCTAAGAAATGTCTGACACACAGTGGATATTCAATAAATATCTGTCCAATCAATGATACATCTGAAGATTATAAATCGCTTTTTCATTCCTAATACAACTGCTTAGCATGAAAAATAAACAGCATTGAGCACCATGGGAGATTCAGGCTCATGACACATCTGAGTGGATTTTTTGGAAGGGCTAAGCAAAGTGGACACCCCAGGCCTTTCATGACTCTGCCTTTTCTATTTATGCCAATAGCTTTACTGGGGTCCCTCACCCTCTGAAAGGTCGCCTGCCTCAATGTCCATGACAGAGTAAGAAGGATGCTTCTTGGCCTCTGATGACTTGAAGACATTGAACAACACTTGGGGATTGGAAAAAAGTTTTAGGGACTTCAGGGACCTGGATTTAGTACACATGTGCCTAGAACAGTACTTACCTCAGGCCCTGGTAGAGGCACCATACATTCTCAGTTGCCTGATGAGAATCTATGTCTTGCACAACCTTCTTTAATTTGGGTTTCGAGTTTTCTTTCCCCTAGCATCTGATTGGCTCCTAATTTGCTTAGCTGCTTGGTGAGCCATTGCACTGAGCCTCTGATCCTCTTCTGTAGAACACTCAGGCACCATTGCTGCTGCCCAGGGTGGCTGACACTATTTGGGGGCATTCAGAAAAGCCATAAGAAAGTAGCACCCTGTAAAACAGAACAGCCTTGGCTACTTTTTCATCTCAGAGCCTTCTCTTTCACCATGTCTGTCCCCTGTCAGGTTTATGGCCCTGGTAAGAATTGAAGAAAACCATAAAAGACAATGGACTCATAGTTGTGTAATCTAAAATTCATCATTGTGTAATCTAAAATTCTGTCTGCTGCTGAGTCAACTAACTCAATAAAATCCAGCTGAATTTCTTTTGTTTGCTTGCTGAACTTTTCCCAGTGTCACAAGTGTGAAATTGGAGCATAAAATCTATATGAAGTTTTATTTATTGCCATATGCATTTTGGTCAAAATGCTGAAGGAATGATTTCTTGGTAATGCTGGTCTTCAACCAAATCTGAGTTTTTGATCAAGCATAAGCGTGTCTTTATGGGACATGATGGTTGTCCCATGTCTTCCCTATAAGTCTCAAAGCCACTGGGGAATAAAATCTAATGCCCCATGGGCACTGAAACTTCCACACATTTGCCCCATAACATCTCCTATTGCTGTCTAGCACTGTCTTCTTCCCATGCCCTTCCCAATCTCTGCGTAAAGGTTCTCCTCCTGCCTCTCATTCTTACTCTACCATAAGGATGGTGATGAGAATAATGACTATGATGGTGAGGATGATAAGACATAAAAATGCTAGCTCTATATACTCTTAAAATCTTTCCAAATACTAACTGATGTAATCCTCATAAGAACCCTTTAAGAACTAACCCTAATAAGATCCTATTATTTTAACTCTACCAATGAGGACACTGAGTCAGAAAGGATTTAAGTAACTCATCCAAGGTTAAACAGCAAGACAGGTGAAGATTCAAATCTAGGTATTTGGCACCAAAGCCTGTGCTACCAATCCCTGGATTGTTCTGTATCCTGTGATGACTAAAGCTCTACTCGTATTCATTATTCAACAAATGTGTCACAGACAATGAGATGTGAACACAAATCACCAAACCTAGAAGAGATCTCTCCCATTTTGAAACCATATCAAATTTTGTTTTCACTCTTACACAATTAAGAGTAAATTGCATTTTTACATAACTTGTTTTGCATTAGGATTAAAATATTTACATAAAATTTATATATATATATATATATATATATATATACACACCTTTAGATAAAGTTTCTCTTCATTTTTAATGCTAGCACCAGACATTAAAATCCCAAATAACATTATCTTAATATATTAGTTCCTTTTATTGTACATATACCCTTTTTTGGTATAAACATGTGCAACTCTGCATTCTGCTCATATATTTGTATTATAATTTCATACAACCTTCACCTTTTAGTGTCTTATTTTAATTTTAGGTAGCTGCATAATAGTTCATCTGGCTGATAAAATTCTGTTTACTATTAGGTAATTGTCATATTTTTGTGGTTGCAACATTCTGTTAACAATATTTTCTTTATAATATTTTAATTTCTGTGTTAAATTCTTCATCTAAATTATTTAGAATAGTTTCTTGGAAGTATAACCCTGGTCAAAAGCTATGGCATTTCATTTTCTAACTGTCCTTTTTGAGGTAATGTCAATGTCCACGGATTCTATCAACTCTTAAGGTATTTTGCTTATGTGACTTTTGTGCCCTACAGACTGGGTACTAGAACCATTAACTCCTCTTCTATCTGTGAAGCAAGAATAGAATAATAACGAGAACACAGCCTGGCTAGTTTAGAAGAATATTGAGAAGATCAACTTTCATGCAACCATCTCAAAAACAAAGTTATTTTCTTACATAGCTCCTCCTCTCAATTGAGTTTATGAGCTTCTGGGAATAGAACATGGGTTTTTAGAGACCAGTGAACCCATCACTCTTTAGTACCTGATTAACATCTATTAAAAGTACAAAAGCCTCACCTTTTTTTCTGAATTTTAACAATTTCATCTAGCAGAGAAAGGAAAGTGTTAAAGGCAAGGTAACTAATTTTTTAATGTGAATCTACTGGGTATCAGAAAAAGCTGCAAGGTGCTTCCACGTGCAATATCTTTCCTGTCCTCTTTTATCTTAAAGAGCTTAGGCAAATAACTGCAGACCATCCAGCAAGTTATGAGATCCAACATACACATCCACATGAAAACGATGGGGGAAGGGGTTTTCCTCCTCCTCCTCTTTCTCCTCCTCTCTTCCTCTATCTTCTCTGTCTTCTCCTCCCCTCCTCTTTCCCAACCTCCTCTTTGCCTCCCAGGGCTCCAGTTTCCAAAGGGAAGCAGCACAGCCCCGGAGGACAGCAGAAAGAGCTCAGGACATCCCTTGAACAGGAACACCTGCATAGAGGAAGTCTGGGCTGGATGCTCATGCTCTGAGCCACTAGAGGGCGCTGTGGGTCCAGGAAGAGGCGTCTGCCAGGCATCCACCTCCAGGTTCCTCCACCAAGTCTCACTCAGGTCTCTAGACAGAGGCTCTCTCAGGACTCACTGAAACAGAACTCGGTGCAAACAGCACAATTTAGAAAAAGCAACAAAACCAGCCCACGTCTTTTTCTACTCACAGATTTCATAGCCCAGTGGAATCCACCCTCCACATCACTCTAAACCAGAATGACTCAGCTGCTCACCTAAGGCAGCCTAACACCAGCATCCACTCTGTGCTTATTTTATTACGTTTCTGAAAATTAAAGCCTGGACATCTGGAAAGGGTCTACTGGAGATCATTACAGCCCCTAGTCCCTACCCTTGCCCCTCGGGTGGACTTAGCCAGCTCATCCCAGGACGGTTGGCCAGATTTTATCATTGTTATCATCTTCATAATTTTGAAAATTATAATAACAGCATAACAACATCTGTAAGAACTAACATTTACTCAGTACTTACTGTATCAGACACTGTGCCAAACATGTTAATACTACCAACAACCATACAGGGAAGAACTACTACTAACCTCTTTTAGAGAAAAGAAAACTGAGACTCAAAATAGATAAGTAACTAGTACAATCCAATGCCAGCATTAGAAGTCACATCTGCTTAATGTCAGAGACTATAGCCTTTCTACTTAATTGAGTTGCCTTCTGATTCTCTGACACCTTGTCCACAACTGGATGTATAGAAGTCAGAACTTTCATCTGCTCATTTATTCAACAAATATTTATTTAGCATTTACTATACACTGACTCTGAATATCCATGTAATATAATCTGACATGGAGTCTGACCTAAACTATGGCAAATCTCACACAAGTGTTATTTTAAGTACTCTATTCAGGAATCAAGTAAACAGACAGTGATCCCCAAAGACAGGCAATGAGGTGACCAAAAAAATGCCAAGATAAAAACAAAAATGGCAGACTTTAAAAAATGACAAACAAACCAAAACGTGGAGCTTCCTTTGCAAGGACTCAGAAAACCATCCTTCCTCTCAACTCTGCTCTCTCACCAAGACCATTTGAATCTGTGCAATACTTCACTCTCTTTCTACTCCCTAGCTCAGGCTGTAGGTGGCTCTTCTGGAACTCTCCCTGTTCTTTCCTTCCCCTCCTGCATTAAAACATTGAGTCGAATTTTCTCTAAAAAGACTTGTAACTGTGAATGTATATGTCTAGGTCCATGGACACCACCGAACACAGGAGAGGGGGCTAGTTTCCAAAATGAATGCAGCAGAGACAGTCCCAGGACACAGACATCAAGCAAAATTCTTGGAGCCAATGATGAAGGCTACAGGGAGAGGCAGGGAAGATACAGGTCTGGGTCCTTGAACTACTATTCAGTTGTGTGGACTTGGACCTGCTACTCACCATCTCTAAACCTAATTTTCCTCACTTGCAAAAGAAAAAGTGAGATTTAATAAGCTTTCCATCTTCCTCTTATTTTAATAATAATCATCAACTACATCGGACAGTCCACTACTAGCTGTGTGAAGTCTAGTCATCTGTAAATCTAATCTCTAATATGTAATATCCTCATCCTTGAAATGGGAATAACATTAATGTCCTTGAAGCACTGATATAAGAATTAGATATAAAGCATTAGTATACCTTTTACTTGCTTAGCATAGAGTAGGGACCCAACTCATGACTGTCATAGCTGTAATTAGCAAAACAAAGACTGATAATAGAAAACCATAATCAGAAATGCAATTCCTTGGGGCATGGGACTCCATCCTGATGAATTTTGTCAGCACACAGCAACTCAGAGACAATTCCCCAAAGCAGCCGGTTATCAAGTCCCCTCTATGAGTCATCGGCTGCCTCTTTCCTGCCTGTGATCCTCTCTTCTGTAACTTGGAGCCTCCACTGTTCTGGAGGAGGGGGCGAGGGTTAGCCGAGATGGATCAATGAGGCCACAGAGTGGTTGGGCTGGGGGTGGAGTGATTGCTTGTTCACCCGAAAAAATGAGGAGGTTGGACAAGATGAGGCATAAAGGCCCTTTCAGGTGAGGAGATCTGAATCTGGCTGAGGCCCAGAGAGAGGAAGTGACTCACCCCAAATCATACAGCTAAGAGGACTAGGCAGAGCTTGAATTTAAACATTGCTTTTTGAAAAAATGCCCAACTGCAAGGGAGTGTCAGGAAGGCCTAAGCTAGAAGTTCCGGAGACTGTTTTACTCTCTGCCTCTCATTAGAACATGAAGCAGAGTGTGTGCTTCATGGGGAGGGGACTTCATAGGTGGTGCCATGTTTATGAGTTTTTGGTGCTTTGAATGTGGTCATCAAGCAATATTTGAGGTCATCAGGGAGTTTTCCCCAAGAATAAAGAGAAAAGAGAAACAAAAATGGATCCGAGTGGAAACCTTCCTGTTCATCCTAAGGAGAAAGGATGACCAATGACCGTCCTTGCCCTGACTGAAGTCATTAACATACACAAAGAAAGAATCTGCAGAGTAAGACAGGTCGGTCCAGGAGAACACAGAGAAGGAAGGTCACAGAGTCCAATGTTGGCCGTGCCCAGCAAATGCTGCCCTGGCCTGGGTGCCCTCACCCCAAGGACACCAGCAACCGCATGCCCTGAGGCCAGGAAAACTTTGAACCATCCAATCAGCGTCCTTTGCTCTGAGTCACACAATCACATCTGCAGGGGCCCCTGCCTGGAAGAAAACTGAGTCATCTTCTTCTTTCACAATAATAAAAATAGTTTCCTTATTTGAGCACGCTGATGTGCTACAAGCTTTACATTTTAGCTGCAAGAATCATGTAAGGTAGTACTAATTTATATCCGTTTTGAATAAACTGAATGCAAAGAAAGGTAAACTATCTTAAATATATATATATATTATATGTATATAATATATATATATATAATATATATATATAAAGATCCAAGATCTAGAAATTGGCAGCATCTTGATTTCAGCCAGGTCGCCTGACTCCAAAAGGTTTTTGCTAGAATACTTGCTGTCTCAAGCTTCTTTTATAGCCATATGTCATATTTTAATATGTAATGTGCAAGCATACATATTTTAAAGTATAAATATATGAACATATACTTTATATAAATGTAAATATATATTTGTTGTGGAGTAAATGAAAAATTCAAGCAAATACAAGGGCAATTGCTATGGAATAAACACTGCTAAAAATGTAGAACATTTTTCTCCAGTCTATCTCTGTGCGCACAAACACACATTCAGTGAGGACACATGTTTCAATCTGCTTATAGAATGGATATATTGCCTACATTTTGCATATTAATTATTTTCTCTAATATAATTTTAAATCATTGCTTGTCTGTTATTTGACTATACCATATGTAGTCAACTGATTCCCCATTGCAGGGCATTGAAATTGTTTCCAGTTTCAATCACAAATCACATTTTAGGTAGCATGTGTGCAAGTAAATATTTGTGTGCTTATCTGATTATTTTCCTAAATTCATAATTCTATTTCTATAGATTTATTCATAGTTTCCAAGTTTTGTGTGTTTTTTGTGTCATTTGTTTGTTTCTCTCCAGCTTTTGATAAATCTGCTTTCAGGGAGAGAATGGGATTGACACACTCACGTAAGTCTACTAGTGTGACTGGATTGCTTCTCATCGTAATTTAATAAAGTGGCATTTGGTTCACTTTATCCACTCCTGTGCGATTGGCTAATGTGGATGCCGCCCTCTGAGCAAAGCAGACACCCCTGGGGGCTGTTGAAATCATCTCTCTGAACCTGCAGGCCCCTGGATGCTGGTGAATTCATCAAGGTGAATGCTCCCTTGTGAGGTTTCCTACCTGCCAGGTGGTGAACTGGCTCCCCTGAGAAAGAAGCATGTTCACCAGGCAACTGCTTTCAGACTTGAACCTTTGTCCTGTAGGAAAGCAAACACTGACTGATCATTATAATGGTATGAATGAAAAATAGCATTCTCAGTGAGCCTCTGCCTTTTATAAATTCTTAGGGACACAAGCCCAGGTAGTTCTTTCCCTCTTAGAAGGAGTTACAAATAAAGAAAAGAAACTCTTTATCTGAGGAATGTGAGCTTTTTAAAATCACCAAATCCAAGGAAGCACTGAAATATGACAGCAGTCACTTCCTACTCACCCTCGAGCTAAGTAATCACCTCTTGAAGCCACTATGATTGGGTTCTAGACTGACTGACACAAAGTAGCCATAAATTAACCTAACAATACCATACATTGACACAATAACCCATACTCTATAGCTCGACAATGTACAGTCAATCACTTTTTTAAAAATTTTTTTAGAGTGTTTTGTGATGTTTGCCCAGGTTGGTCTCGAACTGGTCCCGAGCGATCCTCCCAAAGTGCTGGGATTACAGGTGTGAGCCACTGCACCTGGCCACCAATCACTAATCAAGGTTATTTCTGTAAACCAATGAGATTTTCCAAAACACAACTTTTGCAAGCACCTCCTCTCCTGATTTGTCCTTTTTTTTCCTTAAAAACTGGAGCCTCTACTTTGTTCTCTGGCCAATTTCCCATGTGTCTCAGGCTACAGTCCCTGACTTTGGCCCAAATAAACACTATATTTTGCCTCAGTTTAATTAGATTGACACATATGTCTCTGGATTCATATGACTCATCAATGGTAAGCTTAATAGGAAAGATGCAATATTAAGCTCAGGAAAAACTTGTAGAATTCCCTAGAACCCACTCCACTCCTCTCTTCCTGTCTACTCCTGCTACATTCCCTCAATCCCCACAAACAAGCATATCATTAAGAACTCTCAACACTCCTGAGTTAAACTCCTGACTTTCCCAGACTTCTCTGGTCACTCCCATCAGAACCATTGGGCACTTTGCTATCAACTGTCTGAAAGAATGTTTCTCAGAAATTCCAGCCTTGGTGAAATCCCTCAAGTAGCTCTCTGTTGTGTCAGAGAGGAGGAGTCCAAATTCAAAGTCCTTCAGAGTTGACTACCAAGCCACTTCTCCAGTTTTATTCCCCATTCTTACAAGTATCATAAGCAAAATACCATCTTCTCCAACCATTCTGAAATATTCAGCTCCTGAGTCAGTTTCCACTGTATCCCTCCTCCTTATTTTGTTTACGCTTTTTACTCTGCTTACAACCTACCCATGGTAGCTCCATTTCTGAAGCTACCTGAATCAGCTCCATTTCTAGAGCTCATCAGCAATGCCACTTTCTGTATCAAATTCTCCCCTGAGGATTTCTGCCTCCAGTCATGATGGAGTGGCAAGAAGCAGAGCAAGACAACCATCAAAAACAAATAGAAACGTCTATAAAATACTGAAAGGTTTGTTTAAAGGCAGCAGACAGGGATAGCAGCATTCAGGATTTGGGGAAGTAGTTTCTTGAATAAAGGGAAACACAGAAAAACATACCCACATGCTGTACCTGCTTTTCCCTCAGTGCATTTGCCAATTCATACTTAAGGGCAAGGGCATTCGAATCTCACATAAAGAAAATGACAAGGGACAAATGCTAGGAGGCAGAGAAACCAGCAGAATGGAAATGTCATAGGGCAAGAGACCAAAAAAAAAAAAAAAGTTTGGGACTGTCAAGGCAATCAGGAGTTAGGATTCCAAGATCCCAGTAAGAAGCTAGGAACAGAAATGGGCCCAACACTCAGTTTATTTCTCTACAAATCGTTGTTATTATTAAAGTAAGCAGTGCCAGGGTCTAAGCAGTTCAGCAAAAAGCTACTGGGGAGAAAAATAGATAAACATTAAGCATACTCCCAAATTACCAAAAAGACAAAACTCAGAGTTCACAAGCAACAAAGAAGGATGGATCCTAGTAAAATCACCAGATTATCAGCTGTGACCCATGATTAAGAGTGAATTTAAGGTCAAAATAGCTTTACAAGCACTACAGCAAAAACTGAGCTCCTAATTGGTTTGGGATGAATTGATCCATTTTGCCTAGTGGAGGGCAACATCTTTAGGGTTTCTACCATGTTCCACATGCAATTTCAGATATTAATTATAAAATATCATCAGATATGCCCAGAAACAACATCAGATGGGGGACAAAAAGACAATAGGAACAGACTCAGAAGACTTCATTATTGGAATCCTCAGAAAAGCTCTTTAAAAGAGTTATAATTATGTTTAAGGAAATACATGAAAAGGTGAATTTATCAGACAACTAGGCTCAACAAATATACTAAGCCTATATTTTAGCCATTAAAAATGTAAAAATAGCCGGGCTCAGTGGCTCAGCCTGTAATCCCGCGCCTTTGGGAGGCTGAGGTGAGTGGATTGCCTGAGCCCACAGGTTCAAGACCCGCCTGGGCAGCAAGACCTCATCTCTACAATAAATAAAAAAAAAAAAAAAAAAAAAAATCAGCCGGGCGTGGTAGCGCATGCCTGTAATTCCGGCTACTTGGAAGGCTGAGGCGAAAGGATTGCCGGAGCCCAGCAGGTCGAGGCTGCGGTGACCAGGAACAGCCACTGCACTCCAGTCTGGGTGACAGAGTGAGACTCCAACTCAAAAAAAAAAAAAATGTAAAAATTGAAAGTAAGAACTTGGTAGATGACTTAACCATAGGTTGAGCACAGAGCTAAGAAGATGGATAAACAGAAATAATTAGGAGAAAAATAGGATGAACAGTACAGAAAAAATGTAAGAGACATTTGGGGCATAGGGCAAAGGTCTAATAGGTATAACTGAACTTACAGAAGAGGAAAGAATCATATGCATATACATGCGTGTATATTTTTATATATGTGTGTATATATACATATATATACACACAAAGGCCGCTATACTGGCCTTTGGATCCACACAATTGAGGTCACATTTACTCTGTCCAGTCAATGACTGAACAGAGAGGTTGCTAGCACTAGCTTATTCCTTCCCTACACAAATCTTCTAACATGCAAATTTTGTTCAGGTACTCCCCATCAGCTCAAGCAAGACTTCCTCAGGATTGTACTCAGGCATGAGATTCTTCCTACCTGCACGCTGTCTCAGGGCTCTTTTTATCCATGCTTTTCACCTCCCCATTTGTCCTTCACAGCTGTTTCTCCCCATAAATCCCTGGAATGTCTATTCTTAGGATCTACTTCTTGGAGAACCCACAATGACCAAAAAGATAATGTAGAACTGTAAAAGGTGATAAAAAAAACCTTAAGCTTAAAGAATCAAGATTCTCTGTGAAGTATATGTGGAATCGATATAAATAAAACTATAAATATGAACTTTGGATTTTGGCTGAGCTATGTAAAACAACAAGGAAGTGATTACTCCCACACTTACAATAAGAACAACTGGACAAATTAAAAAGTAACATCTTTTCTTGGACCCATCAGAGAATCAAAACCACATTCCAAAATCTGGACAGATAGGCTTCTACAGAAAGACATGAGACCTGAGTGTTTGCTTACCTGAAGAAAGATGCTATATAAGCCAGTAGAAACACTACATTAGAAATTCTGATGTGTTTCTGGAGGCTCAGTGTGAGCTAATGGAAGAGGGTAAAGCTCGTGGGTACCCTAGATCCTACCTATCAAAGGTAGGATCATCATGCTTTTATAGATTTTTTCCCCTCCAACCTCAAATCTATTACAGAAAGGATCTGGAAGAATCCTGGTACTCTTTAGGGGAAGGGAAGAGCCGAGATTAGGAAGTCCTTCCAGATCATTCCCGTTATTAAACAAAAGGCTTCATCTACAGGGGTAAAGACATTATTCAAGGACATTGGTGAAATTCAACCCTAGCTGAGAGAAGGAAACACCACCCAGCCCCTGTCCACCAATCTCATCAAAGGAAAAATAAAGCCTTAATCAGTGTGAGAGAGAACCTTACAGGATGTGAGCTAAGAACACTGGAGAATGGGGAATGGGCTAAGGATAACAGTAAAAGCACTATTACTGAAGGAAAGAGAGAAATAGTTGTGAAGAGGATGCACTTTATAAACCTGAGACTGCCAGGTATGGTGGTTCA
Source organism: Carlito syrichta (assembly GCF_000164805.1). Classification (NCBI taxonomy): domain Eukaryota; kingdom Metazoa; phylum Chordata; class Mammalia; order Primates; family Tarsiidae; genus Carlito; species Carlito syrichta. The sequence goes on from NW_007253911.1 coordinate 640,736, forward strand.
TGCTTGTAATCCCAGCATTTTGAGAGGCAGAGGTGAGAGGATTACCTGAGCCCGTGGGTTTGAGACCAGCATGGGTAACATGGCAAGACCTCATCTCTACAATAAATACAACAATTAGCTGGGTGTGGTGGCACACACCTGTAGTTCCAGCTACTTGGAAGGCTGAAATGGAAGGATCATCTGAACCCAGCAGGTTGAGAATGCAGCGGCTGTGAGCATGCAACTACACTCCAGCCAGGGTGACAGAGTGAGACTCCGACTCATTCATTCATTCATGAATGAATGAATAAACAAATAAATAAAAAATAAACCTGAGACTTCATCAGAAGAAAAGAGAATGTCCTTTCTCCCTTATACCATAACACCGTACTGGAGTCCAGTAACAATAACAGTGGATTTCAGCTGGGAGAGATAGATTCTATCTGAGGAGGAGCACCCAGAGAAGACCCAAGCTAAGAGGAGAAGGGGGGGGGGAAATTACTGAAAGAACGTGAAGCAACTGGTGGCCATTGATGCAACAAGCATAAAACAAGCCCAAATACTGAACATTTTAACATAAATTCTCATGTTAAAGGCCTACCTCAGTTTCTACTGCCCTTTATAATCTATCTGACTTTCAGCAAAATAATTAAGACATGTCAAAAGAATATCAAATCAGACTGAAGAGATAAAGGAATTGTTAGAATCAAACTCAGATGTAACATAGATATTGGAATTATCAAAAAGAAATGTAAAATAACTATGATTAATATGTTAAAAGCTATAATGGAAAAGGTAGAAAAGATGTAAGACAAGATAGAAAATGTCAAAAAAGAGATTAAAAATTATAAGAAAGAATCAAGAAGAAATTCTAGAAATCAAAACACACAAAAATAATGTCTTTCATAGGCTGATTACTAGCATCAACACAACTGAGGAAAGATATATTAAACTTGAAGAGAAATTTAGATTACCCACACCAAAATGCAAAGAGAAAAAATAATTTAAAAACACAGAACATTCAAGAACTGTGGGACAATGGTATAATATGCAGGTAATTGAAAAACCAAAAGAATACGAAGAGAGAACAGAATATAACAAATAGTTGAAGAAATAATGGCTGAAAATATTCCAAAACAAGTGAAAAGACACAAAACTACAGATCCAAGAAGCTCAGGAAACACCAAGCAAGATTAAACATCCCCCAAAATAATAAGCAAACAAAAAGTACCAAGGCAGATTATATGCCAGCTAAAAAAAAGAAAAACAAATAAAACAGAAAATATTAAAGCCATCCAGAAAAGAAAGGTTTAAGGGAAATCTTAAAATCATGGTTTGAACTAAGTTAAAATAAAAATGCAATTATTAAAAATTATAGAATGCAGTAAAATAAGTACAAAATGCATGAGATAGAAAAGAAAGAAGATCTAAAGTTGATAACCTAAGTTTACACCTCAAGAAATTAGATAAAGAAAAATTAAATCTAAAAGCAGTAAAAGAAAATAAATAGTAAAAATTAGAATAATTAATAAAATTAAAGGCAAACATTAAAGAAAGTCCAAAGAATCAAAAGTTTATTCACTGAAAAGTTCAATAAAACTGATAAACCTATATGCAGGAAAATCAAGAGAAAAAAGACACAAATTACTAATATCAGCAATGAAAAAAGAAAAGTCATAGCCACTGATCCTATGGAATTTAAAAGGATGGTAAGGAAACACTATGAACAACTCTATGCTCATAAATTTAATAACTTAAATAAAGTGAACTGATTCCTTGAAAGAAACTACCAAAGTTAATTCAAGAATAAATAGATAACCTGTATAGTCATGTATCTATTAAATAAATTGAATTAGTAAAATCCTTCAAAAAAAAAAAAAAAACAGTAAGCCAAGATGATTTCACTGATGAATTCTACCAAATATTTGAGGAAGAAATAATGCAAATTTTGAACAATCTCTTCTAGAAAGTAGAAGTGAGAATAATTTCCAAATAATTGAATGAGACCATCATTGTTGTAATACAAAAACCAGACAAGGACATTACAAGAAAACTATTGATCAATATCTCTCTTGAACAAAAATAAAATTTTGAAATAAAATATTAGCAAATTCAGCAATATAAAAATGATACCACAACAAAGTAAGATTCATCCCAGAAATGCAAGCCTGGTTTAATATTTATATTTCAAAGTAATTCATCATATTAATAGACTAAATAAGAAAAAAATCATATAAATAGATAAAAACATTCTACAAAATGTAATACCAATTCTTAATAAAAACTCTCAAAAAGCTAAAAATATTAGAGAACATCTTTAACTTAGTGAAGGGTATATGTAAAGAACCTACAGCTAACATCATACAAATGGTGTTGTCTTTTGCCTCTTTAATGTCATATTAGAAGTCCTTGGTAGTACAATATTATAAGAACAAGAAATAGGAGACATACAAACTGAAAAAAACAAAACAAAAATCTTTTGTTTGTGGATAACATGTTACTGTGGATAACATGATTGTCTATTTAAAAACCCCAAAAAAATCTACAAACTCAATCCTGGAATTAATAAGCAAGTTTAGCAAAGTCACAGTGCACAAGGTCAATTGCTTTTATATATATCAGCAATGAATACATGGAACATGAAAAAAAATAGTTCCAAAAAATAACTACCTAAGCAAAAATATAACAATATATATGTGAGATCTGTATGCAGAAAACTACAAATAAATTAAAGACTTAAATAATTGGAGACTAGAGTAGCCAAAACAATTCCGAAAAAAAATTCAAGAACTTACATTACCCATTTTGAGATTTACTATACATCTATAGAAATCAAAACAGTGTTTTAACAAAAAGATAGATACAAATGTCGCGGAAACAAGACCATTTGTAGAAGAATAAGACCACCCCCACAACTCATCAGAGAAGCAATAAGAACCAGAGTGCAAAGAAGAGAAAAATCAATCATCCTGGATTGGAGCTAGCCAGATTCACCTGAATCACTGCACAAACCATGAGCAGCTTCTGGACACAGTGCGGGAGGTGATTGAGGAGAAACCAGGAGTTCTGTGATCCTGCCATGGACTTTGAAGGCCACCTGTGCTTTGCAGAACTCCAGTTCCTCACAAGAAAATGCCTTAAAGGCATGTTCTGCCCCAAACCCATGTGGAATAGCCCAGGATAAGAAACTGATAAACAGTCCTGAGTGACTCTAGCTAGTTTTTCCTGGGAACAGGAGTTGCTGACCGCAGTTTTCTAGCCAGGTTAGGAGGAAATGAGAAGACCTGCCACTTCCATTTGCCACAGGGGAAATTTCTGCTCAACTGCAATAGACAATTCCTGGCTGGGCTGGGCTCTGTCAGAAGACCTGGGACACTGACATTCTGAATGAAGACTGCCTGAGGCTAAGGTGGGAAAACTTAATGGGACTAGTTCCCTTAGTGATCTTTCACTCCCAGTGTAAACTCTTTCCTGTAATCTGCACAACACAGCAGTGTTAGCCCAGCAGCTGTAGTCTCCTTCTCAAACCCCTCTAGGGTAGCCAATTGAGCATACTGGTGGGAAGCTTGAGCACTTTTCTCCCTGCACCCCTCTTGAATGCTCAAAACATACAAGGAACTTCAGAAGTTCCTACAGCCCTGCCCATCAGCTGGGTACCTTCTTGGAGCAACACAAGCCAAGCAGAAGTCCACAGCCATCATCAAAACAGGTTCTCTCCCACAAGTGCCAAATCCTGCCCGAGGTCAACTGGCACAGCACTTTACATCTGATATAATACCTAAGCTTGTGGGAAGATCTGATCCCAGATCCTAGCTAACACCATCCAAGCCACCCCAGCCATTCAGGATGCCTTGAACCTGTGCAGGTGCCCAGCACAGCACTGCCAGAGCTGGCAAGTGAGAAACTCACCATACAAGACTATATATATAACCAAGGGAACCCTATAGTGCTTATGTCAGCTCCCCGCCAATCTCAAATAAGAAGTAATAGTCTACTCAAGGCTGGGCTCAATGGCTCAGCCTATAATCCCAGCACTTTGGGAGGCTGAGGTGAGTGGATTGCCTGAAGCCACAGGTTCAAGTCTAGCCTGGACAACTTGGCAAGACCTTGTCTCTACAATAAATCAAAAATTAGCTGGGCGTGGTAGTGCACACCTGTAGTTCCAGCTACTTGAAAGGCTGAGGTGGAATAACCGCTGGAGCCCAGCTGGTTGACACGGGGGTGGCCATGAGTGTGCCATGGCACTCCAGCTTGGGTGACAGAGTGAAACTCCAACTCAAAAAAAAAAAAAAGGCTACTCAAGAAGGAATCAGAAAAGTAATTCTGACAATATGAAAAAACAGAGTCATTCAATAATTTTTTTAAAAAGGCACTAGCTGCAGCAATGGACCCTAATCAAAATGAAATCTTTGAAATTCCAGAGATAAAATAAGCAACTCATTTAGGAAAGTACAAAATACAGTGGAGAATATTTTTGATTTTTTTAACTTTATTTTCTACATGTGGGGTACAATTCAAGATTAAGTAGGTAAGTGGTCATTGTACTGGTAAAGTCCTGACTTCCCCTGGTTTGAGATCAGGTCCTCTTATTGATGTGTATACACCCCCTCTCCTTCCCATAGCAGTGTCCTGCTACTGACATTCCCTATCTTATAGTATTTTGATTCATGTTCAGGATCCGCTTATGAGTGAGAACATGTGGCACTCAGTTTTTTGTTTCTATGATAGATCACTAAGTATTATAGACTCTAAATCCATTCAAGATACTGCAAAGTCCATAATTTTATCTTTCTTTATGGCTGCATAATACTCCATTGTATATATATACCACATTTTTTTTAATCCACTCTATTTTCAGTGGGCAGCATGGTTGGTTCCATGTTTTTGTTTTTGTGAATAATGTTCCAATAAACATGCATGTGCAGGTATCTTTCTTGTAGAATGATTTGAGTTCCTCTGAGTCTATTCCAGAATGGGAATTGCTGGGTCATATGAAAGGCTGATTTTTTAGATCTTTTAGGAATCATCACATTATTTTCCACAGAGGCTGTACTAGTTTACACTCTCACCAACAGTGTTGAAGCATTCCCTTTTCTACAGTGGAGAATTTTAATAGTAGACTAGAACAAGTAGAAGAAAGGATCTTGGAACTTGAAGACAAGACTTTTGACAACCCAATCTAACAATAATAAAGAAAATCAAGAGAATAGAGCAAAGTCTCCAAGAAATGTGGGATTATGTAAAACATTCAAACACAAGACTTACATGTAGGCATTCCTTTGGAAGAAGAGAAAGCAACCAGTTTGGAAAATCTATTTTAGGGAATAATTATTGAGGAAAACTACCCCAGACTTGCCAAAGATTTAAACATCTAGATACAAGAAGTTCAAAGAACCCCTGGAAAATTCATTGCAAAAAAAAAAAAAAATGTCATCTTTAAGGCATTTAGTCATCAGGTTATACAAAGTTAACATGAAACAAAGCTAAGAGCAGTGAGACGAAAGCATCAAATAATTTACAAAGGTAAACCTATCAGACTAACAGCAGGCTTCTCAGCAGAAACTCTATAAGCTAGAAGGGATTAGGGGCCTATCTTCAATCTTCTCTAACGGAAAAACTGTCAGCCAAGGATTTTGTATCCCAAAAAGATAAATTTCATAAATGAAGGAGAAATAGTCTTTCTTGACTGAAGGAATTTGTCACCATGAAACTGACTCTACAAGAAATGCTCAAATTACTTCTAAATATTGAAACAAGAGGTCAAAATACACCAGTAGAAAATCACTGGAAATCATAAGTCTAATAGGCTTATAGAACACAAACACAATAGAAGAAAATTAAAAGCAACATGATAAATGAAATAGTACCTTCATATAATTATTAGCCCTGAACATAAATGGTCTCAATACCCCACTTAAAAGATATAGATTGGCAGAATGAATTTAAAAATACACAATTTAAATATCTGCTGCCTTCAAGAGACCCACTTAACACTCAAATACTCTTATAGACTCAGTGTAAAGGGGTGGGGGAAAAAATTCCACACAAATGGACATCAAAAAGGAGCAGGAGTAGTTATTCTCATATCAGATACAACAGATTTTGACAACAATGAAAAAAGACAAAGGAGGTTATCATATAAAGATAAAACGACCTATTCAAAAACAATATATGACAATTTTAAATACATATGCACCAAACACCTGAGTTCCCAGCTTTATAAAATTAATTCTACTAGACATAATAAAAGAGATGAACAGCAATACAATAATAGTGGGAGCTTTCAACAGTCAATTGACAGCAATAGATCATCAAGGAAGAAAGTCAACAAAGAAACATTGGTGTTAAACTAGATCCTGGAGCAAATGGACCTAACAGACATCTATAGAACATTCTACCCCAAACTTCGGAATACACATTTTTCTAATCAGCACATGGAACATTTTTCAGCTTACCATATGATAGACCACAAATCAAGTCTCTCAATAAAATATTTTAAAATTGTATCAAGTACTTTCTTAGACCACAGTGGAATAAAACTAGAAATTAACTCCAAGAAGAACTCTCAAAACCAGCAAAACATGGAAATTAAGCAATCTCCTGAATAATCTTTGGGTCAACAATGAAATCAAGATGGAAATTTAAAAATTTATTAAAATGAATGACAACAATGATGCAAGATATCAAAACCTCTGGGACACAGCCAAAGCTGTTCTCAGATGAAAATTTATAACTCTTAAGGTCTACATTAAAAAGATTGAAACATCACATATTGAAAACCAAACATCACACCTCAAGGAACTAGAAAAACACTAACAAACCAACCCCAAAGCTAAGAGAATAAAATAAATGACAAAAATCAGAGCAGAACTAATGAAATTAAAACAAAAAATACAAAGGAATGATGAAACAAAAAATTGGTTATTTGAAAGGTCAAATAAAATTTATAGACCACTAGCTAGATTAATTAAGAAACAAACAGAATATTCAAACAGCTCAATCAGAAATGAAAAGGGAGATAGTAATTGCTCCTGATACCAAGGAAATACAAAAGCTCATTCAAGATTATTATGAATGGCTCTTTGCAAACAAACTAGACAATCTAGAGGAAATTAATTAATTCTTGGAAACATACAACTCTCTAGTCATGAATAATGAAGAAATAGAAGCACTGAACAGATCAATAACAAGTAGCAATATTGAAACAGTAATTAAAGGTTTCCAAACAAAAAAACTCTAGGACCTGATGGGCTCATGACTGAAATCTACCAGGCATTCAAAGAAGAACTGGTATAGTTTTACTGAAGCTATTCCATAAGATTGAAAAGGGAAGGAATTCCCCCTAACTTATTCTATAAAGAGAGTATCACCCTAATACCAAGCCAGGAAAAGACAAAACAAAAAAAAAGAAAACTATAGATGATTATCCCTGATGAACATAGAGGTAAAAATCCTCAACAAAATACTAACAAGCCAGATTCACAGCACATTAAAAAAAAAAAAAAAATCACCATGACCACATGGGTTTTATCCCAGAGATGCAAGGATGGCTCAATATATGTAAGTCAACAAATATGATTCACCACATAACAGATTTAAAAACATTTCTGTAGATGCAGAAAAAGCATTTGATAAAATCTGACATCTTTTCATGATAATTTTAAAAACCTCAGCATAATAGGCATAGAAGAAACAGTTCTCAAAATAACAATATCTATATATGACAAACACCCTGCCAATGTCATCATTAATGGACAAAAGCTGAATGCATTCCTCCTCAGAAGTGGAACAAGGCAAGGATTCCCATTTTCATCATTCCAATTCAACAAAATATTGCAAATCCTGGCCAGAGCAAGGACAAGAGAAAAAAATAAAGGGTAACTAAATTGGAAAAGAAATCAAGCTATCTCTGTATGACAACAATATGATCTAATACCTAAAGAATCCTAAAGATTCCTCCAAAAGACTTCTAGACTTGAAAAATAAATTTTAGTAAGTCTCAGGATACAAAATCAACACATGAATAAGTAGCAATGCTATACATCAACAGTGACCATGCTGAGAATCAAATTAAGAACTCAAATCATTTTACAATAGCAGCCAAGGCTTGGTGGGGTGGCTCATGCTTATAATTCCAGCATTTTGGGAGACTGAGGTAAGAAGAACACAACATGTTCTGACTTACAAGTGGGAGCTAAACTGAGGATCTGCAAAGGCACACAGAATGCTATAATGGACATTGGAAACTTAGAAGAGGGAGGGTTGGAAGGAGTGGGGGAGGTGAAATATCACCTTTTGAGTACAGTGTGCACAGGTGGGGGTGGTAGGTTCACTTAAAGCACAGACTACTTCTGCTCTCTATATAATGCATCCATGTAACCATTTGTACCCCCTAAAGCTAGTAATATAAAAAAAAAAAAACTCAATGGAACAAAGCAAAGAAACTAGACAATGATCTACACAAAGAGTCACTGAATTTTTAGCAAGGTGCAAAGGCAATTCAATGAAGAAAAGATAGTCTTTTCAATAAGTGATGCTTGACAACTGGACTTCCAAACACAAAACCAAAAAAAGAAAAAAAAACCCAAATATGTCACATCATGCACAAAAAAATTAGCCTAAAAAGGATCATAGACCTTATATAAAACACAAAAATATAAAACTTGTGAGAAAATTTGTATGAACTTGGTTTGCCAATGAGTTTTTAGACATACCACCCAAAAAAATGAGTTAAATAAAAAATTAGTAAATTGGAGTTTATCTAGATGAAAATTTTTTACTCTGTGACACTATTAAGAAAATAAAAAAGATAAACTACTAACTAGGAGAAAATATTTGTAAAACCTATACCTGATAAAGAACTTTTTATATCCAAGATATTAAAAAAACACTCTTACAACTTAATAAAAAACCAAACAACCTAATTTAAAAATGAGCAAAAGATTTGTACGGACACCTCACCAAAGAAGCTATACAGGTGGAAAATAAACATTAGAAAAGATGTTCAGCATCATTTATCATTAGAGAAATGCTAATTAAAATCCAAATGAGATAATGCCATACGCTTATTAGAATGGCTAAAATGCAAAAACAAAGAAAAAAGAAAACAAAAGCGAAATTGGCAATACCAATTAATGGCAAGAATGTAAAACAACAGAAACTCATTCATTGCTGATGGGAATGAAAAATGATACAGCTACCATGGAAGATGGTTTGGCCGTTTCTTATAAAGTTAAACACACGCTTGCCATGCAACCTAGTCATCACACTCCTAGGTACGTATTCACTTACACAAGAATGCTTATAGTAGCTTTATTCCTGATTGCCAAAAACTGGAAGCAAACAAGATGTCTTTTAACAATTGAATGGATGAGACAAAGTGCAGCAGAGCTATACAATTAAATGGCATATAGCAATTTTTAAAAATGAGCTATTAAACCACACAAAAACACGAGTGGGTCCTAAATATATTTTGTGAAGTGTAAGAAGTCAGACTTAAAATGTTACATGTTGTATAATTCCATTCATATGATATTATGGAAATGGAAAAACTACAGAGACTTAGCACATCAGTGCTTGTCAGAGGTTTGGGGAGGAGGATGTATCTGACTAGAGGAAGCACAGAGCATATCCTCACTATGGTGGCAGTAATCTGTGCAGCACAAGCTATAGTGGTAGATACACGATGCTGTTCATTAGTCAAAACCCACAGAAATCTACAGCACAAAATTTGACCTTACTGTAAGAAAATCGTGAAAAATCAGCCAGAAAGTCAGGGATCCCAGGGTGAAATGTTGACCATGAAAAATTAATCTAACATTTACTGATATGCTATGGAACCTCGTTGAAGGGGTGGGGAATAAAAATGACCTTTGGAGAGTGGGTGTGTATATTTTTACTAGAAAATGAATGACAAAAGGAAATGTACATAAATACTGCAAACTTAATAAATTGTTAAATTTATAAACTTGCTTTTTATAGAGGTAAGGATTAACAATTCTGAAGCACTCCCTGTGTGGAACAAATAAATAAATGGATAGTGGAAGATATGAGATGGGTTTCTCACTATTGGAGAGAAAAGTGACAGATAATTAAGAAGTGAAGGTTAGAATCAGTCATGTGGTACTGGATCAGAGCCAGAGATATCAGTATGAACTCATGTTTAGTTTAATTTACAGATTAATCTGTTCAAAAGACATTGTTAAGAAATGAAAAGACAAACCACAGGTTGGGGGAAAATGTTTGCAAATCACCCATCTAACAAAAAGACTCATATCCATAACATAGAAAGAAATTTCAAAATTTAGGATAAGAAAACAATAAGTGGTCAAGGATATGAACATACCACTCATCAGAATAAATATACATGTGGCAAATAAGCTCATAAAAAGATTCTTAGCCTCATTAGACATTAAGGAAAAACAAATTAAAACCACAGTGAGATATTGCCAGTTAAGATATTGATCAACTAGAACTCTCATACATTACCAGTAGGAATGCATAATGATACAACCAATTAGAAAAACAGCTTGTCAGTTTCTTTTAATATTGTATATGCCTTTACTTTAAAAGCCAGAAATCTCATTTTTAAGTATTTACTCAGGTGAAATGAAAATTAGCTTTACACAAAAACCTATACCTGAATGTTTACAGTGACTCTGTTCATAATCACCAATAACTGGGAGCAGCTCAAATATCCCTCGCCAGGTAAATGGATAAACTCACCATGCTACACCCACATAATGGAATTTTACTCAATAAAAAAGAATGAACTTCTGCCACACCCAGAAACATGGATAGATAGATCTCAAACACATTATGCCAAATGAAAGACACCAGGCTGGACAGGCTACACAATGTCTGATTCAATTTACATTAAGTTCTTGTAAAGGCAAAACCAAAGGGCAAAAAAGAGATCAGTTGTTTCTGGGACTTCTGGGTGGGGGATGGATTTTCTACAAAAGAGAATGTCAGAATTTTTTTGATGGTAGAACTTTTCTATGTCTTGATTTTTGGTGCTGATTACACAACTTTATACAGTTGCCAAAACTTGCAAAACTGTACACTAAAATAAATGAATGTTACTGTAAAATGATGCTGTGTCTCAAGGGTCTCATCAAGTATCCTGTAAAACAGAAACAACAGCAGAGATTTTTTGGTAGGGAAGGAGCACTTGAAGGACAGAATGTCCCTAAGCCCTTTCCAAGGGAAGTCTTGGAAATGGAACCCTAGGGATGTCCTGCTCTGGGGGAAATGGGATACAGAATTTAAGAAAACAGAATGGATATGTTCAAATGAATATTCAGTGGGAAAAATAAACAGCAAAGTAAGGTGACACATAGCTCCCATGTCTCCTCTCGGAAGTCATAAGGGAGAAGGACAGAAGCTTTCCAACATATTTTGAGCAGCAATGGAGGTGGTGAATCAGGGTTAAGGTGTGATATGATGGCAGGCTGTGTCATGTTAATATTCACACATAAGAGTTGCCCATACCAACAAAACAACAATATGTGGTTTTCCTTTCTGAAACCAGTTCCCTTTTCATGCTTTCTCCCCCTCAATTCATTTGAATTTTTCTCCTCTTATTGTTTGGCAGAGCTTAAGGGTCATTATTTTATATTAAACAGAGGAACGCAGGAAAGAACTGGGCTCGCAGTTCTGCATAAAATGAAAGGTAATTTTTTAAAATGTTAATAGAGGACATAATGTGCTTTGGGAGAGTGGAGTAATTGGAGCATCATAGGCTTTGGAGAGGCTGGCAGAGTCTGAATGCAAGTACTGTCTCTTACTAGCTAGGTGACATGGCCTAGTTATATAACATCTCAGAGCTCACTATGCTATACTAATATGGAGCAGCCTCCTTCACAGGGCTGCTGTGAGAATTAAATAGAATAAGTTAAATAAAGCATTTAACATCTACAGCAGATCAATACTGTATTGCTATTATTATTATTATTATTTGCTGTCATTGTCATTATTTTCCCTCAAGTATGATGGTGCCTCAACATTTTCCAATCAAGTCTGAGCCTCCCTAGGGCAGGCAGTGAGCAGGCTACCTTTGGAAAGAACTGAAGTTCATCTGACTTGGTCTCTTGAGTGCTTCCTCCCCACAAAATTCTCTTCTAATACTATTTGGTATTTTTCGAAGGTATTTGACAGAGACCAGTTAGGCACATTATTTTTGCAGAGAAATTTATTCTTTTTAGTGTATAGTCAGTTCACCAAAGTTTGTCTTCAGGACCCATTTGGTGTTGCCCCAAGGCACAGAACTCAGGTTTTACTCAGTGAAATAAATGGCAGGCAGGGAATAACCAGGTTGAGCATCATGCAGGTTTTACACACCAGAGTCGGGCTTGGGTTATATTCCACATCCGTCACTTCCTAGCTATGTTAACTCATCTGTAAAATGGAAATAATAGTGATAGGAAACTCATATAAATGTTATGAAACTTCAATAGGATAACACAACTTATTTATATAATTCCTGAGATTTAGTTGATACCCAATACATTACAATTTTTAAAATAGTTATTATTTTACTATAATCAATATCACCATCATTTGTCATTTTCACATAAAAAAAATATTTTCTAATACAAATTCTGCCCAAAACATCTGTCTTTCACACCCTTATTCACCAAATATTTTGTAGTCCCTACCGGAGTGATACGGCAGGCAGCAAGACAAAGCCCCTGCTTTCCTAGAATTTTATTTTGTGGGCAGCAAAAATAAACAAGGTGACAAATATATATACACAAATACATATGTATACACAAATATATATAATTTGGGATAGGGATAAGAGTTGTGACATATAATTCAGCAGGATTAGGGTTTTGAGTTTGATCAAGTGAGGCTGATCAGGGTGAATGTCTCTAAGGAGAGGACTTGTCAGCAGAGGTCAGTATCTTTCAGGACACTGAGAATGACCTGGGAAGGAAGGTTCCAGATTCAGAACTGCTAGTGAGATGGTGGACTGGAACCTGCCAGACTCCACCCAGGTGGAGATCATCTGATATGCAATTATTAAAATCAATTATCTGATTTGAAAATGACTCTTGAATAGTCCTTTTTCCAGTTTGTTTTATTCCCAGATGGAACTCATTACCTCATGCTAAATAACCTTGGGGCCTTCAAAGACCCAAAACAAAATAAAGCTGACACCAAGTTCCTTTTCCTCCAGACCTGGATGTGAAGACACCCAATGTCCTGGCCAGTAGGCAGTCAGAGAGGGAAATCATAAAACCCTCTCACAGCACCAGTGAATGTCAGCAGAAATTGCCACCTTGTGCTAGTGTTCTTCTGAACCTTTTCACGAGGAGGGGAAGAAAAGGTAAGAACAGAAAAGCTGTATTTCAGGTATATCTTACAACAGTGAAAAAACAAAGCAAGCCATATTTTCTGGATAGCAAATAAAAAAGTAAACTTCAACATGAAAAACTTTGAACAACAAGCAATTAACTAGGTGGCAGCAAAGGGCACCAAGAGAAAAGATGAATTGCCTGAAATAAATAAGGACTGGAATGAAAAATGTTCCCAAGGAAAATGGACTATAATGCAAGGCTCTGTGAAATAAAGAAGCAATTGTTTAATGCAAAAACAATGGCAAGGCATCTCACTCAAGCCACAAAAGCACCCAGAGAGATGACGTCGGATTTTTCATTGCTGGTTGATTGACGACACCTACTGTGTGTCAGGCACCTACTGTATGCTTCTCTAGTCATCCTTTGCAGGTCTGCCCTGGCAATGTATCTTTTCAGACTCTCCCAGACCAGAGGATCATTTGCTCTGGATCTCTGGCAGCTCAGGATAAGGTGCTCTATATCGTGGCTATTTATTTCTCCCTCTCACTAGATGGAACGCTCTGAAGTCCCGAGCAGGGACGTGTATTCATTAATCCCTCAAAATGCGTTTACATTTTTGTTCTTATGTTTGAGATACTCTTTGTTAGAGGAACATTAAGGAGAGAAGGCAGGTGGAGAAGAAAGGTATTTGATCACTATTCATTAAAGACCTTCTACTATTATGAAGTTCATATTCCAACAATTTTCAAGACAAAAATCTCTGCACAATGGTAGAAACACACACAGAAATGTCATTTCAGCATAATGGGAAAATGATAAGTTGGGGGATGCCCAAGATGCCATAAGGGCACCTGGGTTATTTTCCTTACCCAGGTCAGAAGTCATAGATGGCTTCCTGGGGTAGGCAAGAACTGAATTTGGAACATTTGGATGGACAGGTAAAGGCCGATCAGGTAAAGGGGAATGTGATGCAGCTTCATGCACATGTTCAAAGGCCAGCAGACCTGAGCGAGTCAGGTTCCTTGTAGGAATAGCAACTACATCAGGATGGCAGGAGCTTGAGGTTCAGGAGTAGCTGGCAGGACCACCCAGGATGAAATGGTGGAGGTGGCTTCTGGGACCATATCAGTCTGAACTGTTGACCGCATGGGTGTGTTTGATTCCCTCCCCCATAGTAATGAGAAACCACTGAAAAATTATAAGCATAAAGAGAAACAGAAGACACGATCAAAGTGATGTTTTAAGATGTCCTACAGCAAAGTCAGGTATGGAGTGAACAGGGCAAGGCTGGAAGCATAAAGACCAAGCAGGAAGGTCAATTTCTAGTTCTTTCAGAAATCGCCACACCCTCTTCCAAAGAGATTGCACTAGTTTGCATTCCCACCAGCCGTGTAGAGGCGTTCCTTTTTCTCTGCGTCCTTGCCAGCATCTATTGTTTGTTTTATTAATGATGGCCATTCTTACTGGGGAAAATGTCAGGGGAGGGGGGTGGGATTGGCAGTTGAGGGAAACTGCTAGGGGAGGGAGGGGCATACCTCATCTATAAGGGTATCTGCATAATCAGCATTTGTATAACTATTCCTGAATTTTACCCCACATCTTCATAATAAAAAAAAAAGAGAATCAAGAGACTATTGAAGTCATTTTTTTTTTGAGTTAGAGTCTCACTCTGTCGCCCAGACTGGAGTACAGTGGCCGCTCCCGGCCACTGCAGCCTCGACCTCCTGGGCTCCGGCGATCCTTCCACCTCAGCCTTCCAAGTAGCTGGAACTACAGGTGCGCACTACCACGCCCAGTTAATTTTTTTTTTTTAATTTATTGTAGAGATGAGGTCTCGCCAAGTTGCCCAGGCGGGTCTCGAACCCGCAGACTCAGGTAATCCACTCACCTCAGCCTCCCAAGGCGTGGGATTACAGGCTGAGCCACTGAGCCCAGCTTGAAGTTATTCCTGATGAAAGAATGGTAACTTTATTCGGCAGTGGCAGTAGTTGAATTGGAGAGGTGCTAAAGGCTAGAGTGAATTATGACTGGGAAATCTCTGTCATGTGGAGTTGAGGGTAGAGAAGAATCCAGGTTGGCTGGAGCTAACTTGAAATAATTACTATTCTATGCAAGTTGTGTAAGATGTTTAGTAACTAAAAATCACAGAACTATGAATAATTCAAAATCTTCTAGCCTGATCCCTATTTAGACCAGCAGCAGGACCAGCTACAAAATTTGCAGACCCTGGTACAAAAAAACAAAAACAACAACAAAACCAAAAAAACCCAAGACCTCTTTTGTTGTTGTTGTTGTTTTTGTTTTGACTTTTTTTACCATTGGAAAAAGATACGAGTGAATATACTAGAACATAAAGCTCTTATTTTTCTTCTGAGATTTCTTGACATGTTATGGTATATTTTTCTTGCTATTTAATGTCATTCTGGAGGGAAAATTAAGTTATTAGCACAACTTGTACTATTCATCTTTATAATGTGCAATGTCAGTTTTAAATGCAAATAGAGTATATAATGCATATGCAATATCACTAAAAGTATACAATTTGAATTTTGTAGCCCATGTATGTATTTTTGTTCCGAAACAATGAAAACGCTGCATAAAACCAAGTCAACTGTTTTCATTTCACTTGTTGATATGTTCACATTTCAAGACACACTACTTTTGGTTTGCTGATAAGCAAGAAGGGACTAGAAGGAAAAGAAACTATGGGTTCTCTTATCGTTCCCTTCCCTTCTTTCATTCTCATGTTCAGCATACGTGGTTGACTACTCCAGAAAAGTGACATAAGTAAGAAGTGCCGTGGATAGAGTTCCTCGGTTCTTCAATCTTCTTAGAACACCATTGCCTTCTTTGGGCATTTCAAACATGTTCTTGTCCCAATGGAAGTGTGGCTTCCCAGGGCTGCCGACGCCGCCACTCCTTCAGTCACTAATGAAACATGCTTTCCTTGCACTCACTCTTAGTCTCTGCACTCCCACATATCAGAGATCACTGGAATTCTGTGCTCCTGGAGAGTTGTGAACACTCTATGCCAGTGGGGTGGTGAGCAACCATGGACACACATATTGCCGACACCTCCTCTGCTAATACACACACTCCACTGTACCATCAGACCTCAGTTACAAAACACAAGCTACAAAGCAATTTCAAAATTGCAACTGCAGAGCGTTAAGCCAGACTAGGGCCCTCTGAGCACACAACATTTGCATACCCATGAACTTGGCTTTTGGCAGTAGGGAAACTGAGGTTCACTATCTTGTGGGACCTCATGGAGGTCAGACTACACAGTTGGTGAGCAGCAGGGCCCAGTCATATGTTTCCAAGTCCCCAGGTCGAGCATTTTTCTCCTACAGCAAGCTGACTTCCATCTTTACATTCCAGGTCATTTGAATGGCCTGTTCTATTTATCGGAAGCTACCAAATCCAAATGCTTTTGGGGACTGAATTCCACTCAATACATACAAACTATGTCTATACTCAGTTGTATTTAAATTGACAGGAAAAGGCTTCCATCCCTTGCTCCAGTCCCAACCTGGATGGAGTTTTCTCTAGTTCGTTTATAATGAGAGCGGATGGTAGGTAAGAACCTTTTTGTGCTCAGAGCCTTATAGATAGAACTCCTACTCCAAATGCTATGGATGCCCACTGGTTTTGTGTTTTATTTCTCAGGAGCCTCAGAGCTCAGAGAGGGAAAAGGGAGGCTTCAGGGTTCATCTGGCTGTCTGGTGAACACACGTGGATTTTGATTAAGAGAGTCCCAATTCTACCCAATCAGCAGATAGACTCTTCAGATGGGTCTCTTCACATACCCTGGTGCTATGTTTAGTCTCTAAGGAAAGAATGATCGGGAATCTGTGAATAGTTTGAAACCTAGAAATGCAGCAGACAAATATCCATGCATTCTTTTCATTTACTAATGCTTTTTCCTATATTATCCTTTTAATCATTCATTTGTGTTTTCATATATTCATTCATGAAGTTGGAAAAACAAAGGTTACCTGACCTGCAGATTGGAAGAACAAAGGTTACCTGACCTGCAGGGATCTATGGAGATGACAATGAGGATATGTGATCCTGGGAGCAAGAAAGATGGGCTGCCAATGGGATTATTGCTTAATGTATTTCATCACAAAAGATCAAGAAAAGATGAGCATAAGCCTGAGGTTAACCACCTCAGTGGAGAGTCAAAATCCCTTGTCAGTTTCCAAACTTGAGTCATTTCTAAGACCCAAAACTTATCAACTGGAGGAAATGCTGTCTCTTGAAGAAAGAACTTGGAATACCATGTCAAGTAGCTACAATAATGATTTCCTTTTCCTTTCTCAAAGTGACCTAAGGACATTTGTTTGGTAACTGTATACAGGAAGGAAAATATACAGACTTTTCAAACATTGTTGGATACAAATTCCAATTTTACACTGACACCTGAGGACCTGAAGCAAAAAGTTCTCTGCAAAGTAGAAACTGGTACCACCCTTATTATTTACCCTCATAACCAGTGATGATTATTCAAAACAATTAGGTATTCTCCTCATTTTTCCTTTACAAACCTTTGTTTCTCTTTACCTTCCTAAATATTCACATAGGTTACTATGACATGCATATTTCTCATTGCAATTTCCTGTTCCCAACTACATATCATTTTCTTTTGGAGAGCCTCTTTCTTACTTAGGTTGGCATAAATGACGTCAGAGGTGAGATCTGAAGAAAGATCACTGTCAGAAGAAATTGACAATCCTTGGAACTGGTGTGTGCAGTATTCACTTGAGCCCTTTGAGCTCTCTGCTTCCACAACTGTTTTGCTCTGCTTTTTGGAGAAGAATTTTTTTTTTTTTTTTTTACTGTACTGGGAATTTGTTTTCATTATAAGACCACCTTAATAAAGGAACTTACATCTTTTCTGGGATGATAAAAGACTTTTTATCTTTCCTGGCACATCCTTTCTTGTATAAAGGCACTGTCCTTCTGGTTTGAAGACTCTGGTTTCTACAGAATTTATATTCTATCTGTGATGCATGTCTTTTCTGGTGAATTTACATTTGGTTCTTACTATTTTTCCTAATTTAATATTTTGACTAATTTGCACACCTCAGTTAAAATTTTTGTGAACGCTCTGATTTTTGTTTTATTTTGGTGTTGTTATATACATCTATAAATGATTTGGCTCTTTCCCATTGTTTGTTTCTGAAAATCTAAGAGCAAAAATAAATGCTCTAAATGGTGGGTATGAGAGGGCTGGTTAAAAGCCAATAGAGTGATTATCATCATCTAAAATACTAGTCCAAATTTCTGACATTCTTTGACAGAATTTATAGGATTTTCTTTGCTCTGAGAGATGAATCAGAAACAGAATAGGATTCTCAAACATTACGGCAAGCAGGATTTGTGGAACTCCAGATGGCTACATTGTGGCCCATTTTTCTGTATAGTTTTAAACTGATGGGCAAATGACATCAAGAAAAATTCAAAGATCAATGGTCATTGTTTGAACTCTGTGGAAAAAACCCTGCAACTACTGAGGTAACATATAGAGTCATCTAATTTCTTTATCTCTGTTTTTTTCTGCCTGCATTGAATTTTTCAACTCTTCTCTCAGTATTGAAATAAAACTGACTGCTTACGGCATTGCAGTCAAGTTTTTTTTTTTTTTAAGTATTAAAGGGATTTTAAATTAATGGCTTTACAAAACACAACAGTTGCATGGCAACCAACAGCCTAGACACCTCTTGTAAATGTAAATTTAGTTTTATTCAGGCTAACAATTGCTTAAGGTTATGGAATAGTTAATTGAAGAATTGATATTCTAAAAGAAAAAGAACTGGATAAATGTTTATGAAAGATAGGTTCTTAGATAATACTAGTCAAAACTGTGAGCTCAGAGAAATATAAGTTATCTTCATGCAGCATAAAATTTTCCTTTGTCTCTTACACAAGGACCAGAAAAAGCTGAAAATAACTGTTGAAATGCTTTCCCACCTGCATTGACTAGTCAAGCACAACAGACTAGCAAGCAAAAAATAGGTATGTTACTAATTCAAGACTATTTAGAGATTTGTTTTTCTCCTAAAATTCAGCCAGATGCAAATCAAAACCACACTGAGATACCACCTAACTCCAGTCAGAATGGCAATTATCAACAACTCAAAAAATAACAGCTGCTGGAGAGGGTGTGGTAAAAAGGGAACACTTCTACACTGTTGGTGGGAGTGTAAACTAGTGCAACCTCTGTGGAAAGCAGTGTGGCGATTCCTAAAAGCTCTAAAAATTGACCTTCCATATGACCCTGCAATCCCCCTACTGGGAATATACCCTGAAGAACACAAATCACTCTATAAAAAAGATACCTGCACACGTATGTTTATCGCAGCATTGTTCACGATAGCAAGAACCTGGAAACAACCATGCTGCCCATCAAAAGAGGACTGGATTAAAAAAATGTGGTACATATACACGATGGAATACTACACAGCCATAAAAAAGAACAAAATCATGAATTTCGCTGCAACCTGGATGGAACTAGAGTCTATAATACTGAGTGACCTCTCACAGAAACAAAGATCCGAATATCACATGTTCTCACTCATATAATGGACCTTGAACATCCAATGTAATACTATAAGAAAATGACTGACGGTACTGG